>NW_005187431.1:1802367-1829858 GCF_000239375.1 Pundamilia nyererei
ATAAAAAGGGTAATACTGTTCTGTCTTAAATTACTCTTTATAGTTTGCTTCCGAGGAGTTGGACTTTCTTATCATTTTTAAAAGGGTCTCGAGGAATAGTTCCCCAGGCTTTCTGAATGCCTTTCAAAGCTGTTCTGTGGACATTGGCTGCTTTTCTCTTCATTTTCATTCTAGTAGTACTTCAAGGGAAACAAGGAGAAAAGGCTGAGGTCTGGAAATTACAGAAAAAACTGTGTGTGATGGACTGATGAACCCAAATTTCAGCATTTTTGGTTCAAATCATCATCAGTCTGTACAGAGGAGGTCAGGAGAGAGGTGTCCGGTCTTCAAGTCAGCCGTTTCCAGGTCCAAATGCTGCTTCTAAATTTAATAAAATGATCAGTGTGGCTGCTCTACCAGGTGTAACAATTAAGTTTAACATCCAGGCATCTATGAAAAAAGGATTTATGAAATTTAACGGAGTTAGAAGTTAGCAGAAAGTTAGCTAGCTGGTTTCCACCCACACATAATATACCATATTGTGACTGAGGGTTTTTACGTCTGACATAAGTGAAGACAGGAAACAAAACAGCAGAGTAGGGTTAGTGAAGCTTGGCTAGCTGGTACATTATGATGTGCTACATGGTGGCCAGCTACACAGGTATAAACACATAATATAAACACATTAGCACGGTGAAGCTGGAGGATGAACGCTAACTGCTTTCCACTCGATAAAACGTGAGGGTTGCTGATGGTTAGGGACAAATGCAATCGCATGGCAGGATGCTGTAAACGGACCACACTTCAGTCAGGAGAACTGAGATAATCTATACACAATGCGAGGTTAGTCATTAATATACTGCTGCATGGGCTGGGCTGTAGTTACATTGTAAGGCTTTAAAAACTGAGCTTTAAAATGAATAGCAGCAATAAAAACCGAGGGAGGCTGGCATTGATCACTGCCTTTTTTAGGGGCTTGTACAGGTTAAATAGAGCATTAAAATATGTCAAAACCACAACAGCCTTGATAAACGCATAGTAGTTTGTACCCAGTGTGAAGTAGTCAGACTCGAACGTCAAGGAAGGTGGTAGGGAAGCAGAATATGCTTCCCTACCACCAACTAAATGGCAGACATTTCAGGTTTCCAAGGTGAGCAATTTATTTACAGTGAACTTAATTTAATGTAACTTAACAAAACTTCCCCCCAAATAAACTTAACATAGCATGGATCTGGTGACACAGCTCACCTCTCCTCTCTCCTGCATCTGGTAGAGACTGGCTTTAAATAGGGCCATCAATTTCCCTCCAATTGCCCAGCCAGTACCACTCACTCAACTGAGGGATCTAAAACTCTACACAGATTATCTAAAACACAAAACCTCTACACACTTACACATTTACACATTTACACAACTAAATGGCAGTATTAACGAAAGGGAAAACATTCAACAAATCCCTTTAAACCTTAACACAAACAAAAGGAAGCATCTCTCTGGAAAAAGAAACCCCTCCACTTGGTTTGACCTGCTGATGTCATATGTGACATCATCAGGACTTTAAAATGAGGAAATGCTAGGCAGGCGTTTCCCCACACCTGACCCTTATGACGACTGAAAAGACAAAGTAAGTATGAACAAATGACTTAATCTGTAACATAATAAAATATAAAGAAACATAACTTAGTATTTGTCTTAATTTGCAGAATGTTTGATTTGCCGGCACCAGAACGCTTACACAAACAAACCCGAGATAGTGAGTGAAGCAATGTTATTGTCACGATCTGAGGAGGCAGACCGTGCGGTGGAGTGTGTGGTGGACCCAGGTGCGAACACACGAGAGTAGGCTGGAGCAAACTTATCTGAAAGCGAGCTTTTACTGTGGCTGGTGACAAGGAGTGCAGACAAGGCAGAATGCAGTGACAAACTAAACTATGACTAAACTGGGAAAGTAAAACTAGGACGACACAGGAAACCATAACTATGAATACTAAGACTGGCTGTGACAACATGGAGGGTGGGAACACAGACGACGCGACACAGACTGTATGAAACACGGAGAGTAAATACACATGAGGGATGATCAGGGGAAGTGGCCACACATGGGAACACAGCTGACACACATGAACCTAACGACAGGACAGGAGAAGTGAAACTGAATACACTGACAATGAATACAGACTTTCAAAGTAAAACAGGAAACATGGAGATTAGACATGACAAGAACTAAACATAACCACGCAGACATGACGCATGAACCAGGGAGAATTAGTACAGGGGGAGATGACATAAACAACTAAGGAACAGAACTAAACTGCAATCTAGGAATTAACTAGGTGAACTAAGTTAGGTGCAAATGAATACAAAAGATACATGAAACTCAAATACTGGGTCGCTCGACCCAGGACCATGACAGTTACTTGACAAATAGCAAATCATAGCAAATACAAAGAAACAGAATAATGTGTACAATGTGCAAAAAAAAAAAGGTAAACACTAGGGGTGCAACGATACACAAAATTCACGGTTCGATACTTTGGTGTCACGGTTCGATATTTTTTCGATACAAAAAAATGTTCATGCCTTTTTAATTTGTCATTTATTAAAATTATAAATGTATATTTTAACTCAAAAGTACAGTTTTTAAATTTAACCCTAACCCTTGTGCGTGTTTTTTTATTTTGACAGCGAGTGCGCACCTGCGGACCACTTATGTGCAGCCCTGGTTATATAGCTCATCATATTGCAGCCACAGAAATTATTTTGTCCATGAAACCATAAAGCTGCACTTTCTTTTTGCCTTATAGTCTGATTTGTCATAACTTCTCCGTTTTGTGGTAAGCTTTTCTTTGGCTGTCACTTCTTCACCCTGACCTGTCTTATTTGGCTCAGCAGAACTAAAGTATAAATCCTGCTGCTTTTACACACGCACTCACATAAGCTCAGCGATTCTCTGCGCGATCAACCTCTCACATGTTTAAGCTTGCTGCGGGAGATTTCACTTGTCATGTTTGCATAGTAAGCTAACGATTAATAAGACGATGTCAGAGGAATTGGTGCACAAATTATCATCACTCACAGATCAGTGCTGTCGCTCTCTATACACAGTTCGCACGATTGCAAAGTGAAAGCAAAAAAACAAGCGCAAATTCAAACGCGACTTCAATATGTCACATATTGACAGTGGCTCACAGATGCCAATGACATAATTACCCAGCTACATTTCTGAAAGAATGCAAAAGCATTGACATATATTTTTCCTTCCTACAATAGCCCGACGGGCAGGGAAGAGATAGATTTTGGTAGCCCGACTGAAAAAAATCGCTAGCTCCAGGACGTCGGGCTAGCGATATTGCAAGCCCTGTATCTGATTGAGGAATCACTCATCTTTGGAAAAGAGAGTTTATTACAGAGAAATGTCTCTTTCCAAAATAAAAGCTATACTATCCGTTTCTTCTGGGCTATATTCTCAGCAGCATAAGGAGAATCATGTGCTAACAGCTGTCTAAATGACTCGGCTAAAGTTAGTAGCATGCTTGTTGTTTTGGTCTTTGCACTAGGATGATGTCGGCGTAAATGTGCAGTCATATTCGTTGTGTTCCCACTAGTGCTTTCAGGTTAATCTCGTTGAAATGACCTTAACGCCACAACACGGCAAATCTCCGTTAACGAGCTACCGCCGATCGCCCCGTGTGTGGGGCTAGACGGCCAACACGTTAACGAGCTAAGTGCGCTAACACACTAGTTCCCACCCATGTAATTGCGCATTGCATGGCACATCCAACATACTGTTTTACTTTAGTCCATGACTCGCTTACCTTCAGGGTCATAGGTCACATGAAAACCAAAATAATTCCAAACGCCAGATCTGAATGAGGGTGGGGGAGGTCCATGTGTCTTGCTAGCTTGCCCTGCGCTCTTCCTTCTGACTATGCTGTCTGTGTTGAGCGCTCGGTGGATCTGCGCTCGACAGTGCAGCCTAGGCGGAGTAGTCGAACGCCGATTCACTGAGCGCTCCACACAGACAGCATCGTCGGAAGGAAAGTTGATAAAATAAATTACAAATGTTGTATTGTTCGATACATATGCGTACCGAACCGAAAGCACTGTATCGAACGGTTCAATATCGATACGAATATCGTTGCACCCCTAGTAAACACATATGGGACAAATGGAGAGCATTGCAATTGCTCCTCCTCTTTGTCACACCCAGAAGCAGGATTCATCACATCATCACTTAAAGACCGGATAACAGTGAGTGTCTACAGTCATCTGTAAAACACAATGGAGGCTCTGTCATGGTGTGGGCTTGCATTTCAACCAGTGGTGTTAAAGATCTTGTCAGTGAAAGCATACTGGCATATAAAAACAGAAAGTGGAACACTATGAGTTATAGACTGACCTCCCAAGAGCCTGGATCTCAACATTACAGAAGCATCATCTTCATAGCCGACGTCCAACTGAGTTTAACCTGATATCACAGCAAAACGTCTAATAGACATGCTGGTCCACCATGTCCATTTCTTTGGAGTAACAGACACATAAGCAGCATGTAATGGCCTCCGCTGCACTCACGCACGAGGAGTCTCCTCAACTACTACAATAGTAGGACAACACCCCCTGGCGGTGCTATATCCCAATAAGGGTTGTTACAAAAGGGTTAACTGTCCAGTCCCTGATCAACTTGAAAAAATCAGGTTCAGTCACGGTAAACAAAATTGCTCCAAGCATGAAACTTAAGTAATTCATAAACCTATTGGGCATACTAGAGGACAGTGTGTCACTGCTTCCAGAAACAAACCCAATTAAACTACAAAATGCACAAACCCAAGATTCTCATTGTGCTCTGCATGACTGCTTTGCAAAAGTTGGGGGTGTGCAACGGTGAGTGAGAGACAGAGGGAGAGAGAAAAGTTGAGTTGCTGAGATAAAATGAAGCTCACAGATCGTTAAGCACAGTGTTCCGTGTAGCCCAGTGGTGAAGTGGGGAGGAAGGCCAATGATGCCAGAGCGCAGTGCAAGGAACTGTGCATGGTGTGACCCTAAATTGCTTGTTTTATATGAGCGACAGTCCAAAACTCAATTGAAACCAGATAATTTCCCAAGACGTAAAACTATTCCTTGATGATTTAGAGCTTCAGCTCACAGCCTTTATGCATAAATTGGCCACAATTTCTCTTGATTAATCTATTAATCATTTAGTCAATACATAAAGAGCTAGCCAAAAACCCTAAACAAATTCAGTTTATGATCACGTAAAATGCTGGGTCTAAGAAAAATTACAGATATAAAATAATTATATTAAAAAAACAAACTTGTATGATTAATTTTAAATCAGCTTTTCAATAACTATCCAGCTTTAAGTATAAGTTCTAAAAGGATCATTTAATAATTAAAATTGTTAAATGGCTGTCAGCTGGCTAATAAGCATTTAAGTGTTTATATTTACACATCTGAGGAAACCCTGATGTTCTGCAGAATGCAATTTAAATGGTTTCTGCTTCACTTGATGAAGAAATAAGCACCAACTAAAGTTCAAGTTCTGTTGTGTTCAAAGAAAATTCAATATTTTAAGTAAAATTGCATATAATGCAACAAATCCAGGTAGCATGTGCATTTTTGTACATTCTCCTGAGTTAAGATCAAATATTCATATGAGTACTGATTCATTAGCCTCACTGCTGAGGTATAAAAAGCATTTTTATAGGTAAGTGTGACAGTGAATAGAGCCATTAACAACTACAGCATGCTTCCCCAGTAATAAAAATCACACTCTTATCTAGATGTGGCTATGGTAATTACTCTTCACGAGACAGAAAAAAACACTTTGATATTGATTACTCTCATATTTCATTTTCACCTTATGAGACATCTCTAGAGGGGGAGAGTAAAATATGCTGGCAGATGAGCAGTGCGTCTTCAGCAGAATGTTTTCCCCAGCAGGCTTTGAGGTAATAGATCTGCGCTGCAATGATTAGTGGGAAGGAATGATGAGTCTTCACAGTAATCTAACACAAATTTGGACGTCACCTTTGAAAAAAAAAAAGGGGGGATTTCAGTAGTGCTACAAGCAAAAATGAAAACATTTTCAGTCTCAGCATGTCCTGATATGTTAGTGTGGACTGTCAAGGAACTATTTTTAAGGAAGGTAAACATGGAGAAAAGGCTGGGGTATTCTAAATTACACTAGAAGCAGACTCATAATGGAGAGATGAATCCAAAATGTGTCAGTATGATAGGAGAGAGATTCAACAAAGAGTGTTTACAGCAGCCTGTAAAGCACGGTAAGGGCTGTGTCATGGTTGGAGACTGTTTTTAAATCACTGGTGCCAGATTGCCAACATTAGCCAGTGGTGTTAGCAATGCTGTCAAAATTGATGGAATTATGAATACAGGAAAGTACCAACAGATTTTGATTCACCATAACCATCTCATGGGCAAAGGCTTCATTCTTCAGCATGACAATAACCCCGAACACATATACAATACAATAAGGCCATATGTGCATATTTCTCCGTCTGACTTTATCAGCCATACAAAGAAATTCTTTTGATTGACATAAATTTAAAGCAAGCTTGCTTATTTACCTAAAAGTACATTAAAAGTAAATTTATGACCAAAATGTTAACTTTAAGTAATCGAATTAAATGTGAAATATTCATGTCAATTTGTTACCTAAGTCTAATGCAACACTTTATATTTAATGGAATTTAAAATTTAAAAGATCTCAAAATGTAACCGCACGCCACAATAAAAAAACAGCCAAGAAAGTCATTGACATGTGGAAAGAGTTACAAGGCCATTTCTAAAGCTTTGGGACTATAATAAATCACGGTGACAGTCATTATCCACAAATAAAGAAAACTTGGAAAAGTGGTAAACTTTCCCAGGAGTGGCCATCCAACCAAAATTACTCCACATCCATTAGGTCACGAAAGAACCCAGAGTGTCATCTCACATTTTCCAAAAAACAAATATGCTAAGTAAATATCTTTGTTGACTTTAAGGTTTAATTATGAAGGAGGTATACAAAGTGTAACTTTGGTAAGTAGGATGAATCTCTAAAATCTTTTGTTTTACTTTTATTGAGGAAATTTTGTTGCTAACATTACTGAAAAAGTGGATATGTATGAATAAGTTAAAAAAAATAACTCTCTCCTTTTTTTTATTTCTTACTGGTATCTTTTATCAGCAACAGTATAAAAGAAAAAGAAAAATCGAAACTCTAGGGTGTGAATTCCTTTCACTTGAATTAGTGGCATGTGTGATCCTCAAACTCAAATCTGTATTACCAACACAAGTGACCTTTACCACATGTGCTTTCTTATTAGTTGTGTTATAACTGGAGTTTAAACCATGTACACCAAATGACATTCTTTAAATGTCACCTCACTTGAGATTTTTGAGACTTTACAAAGATATTTTATTAGGGGTGTATAGCATGCATGTTCTGAAGCCAGCTGCAAACCCCAGAATCTAACACATGGATTTAACTACAAATCACATCTCATTTCTTCTTCTGAATGTTTTTCTTTCTTTTTTTTTCTTTCCCCAGCGTTGTCTTTCTCAGTAACAGCACTTGGCATGTCGACATCACACGACGGTGACAACAACGTGTTATATTCCCAGCGAACGCATAAAGTCAAAGAGCTGAGTAATATGTGAGGAACCTGAGGATGTTTTAATGTAAGAAATGAATTGTACTTGTATTAAAAGAGGAAATTGCTTAAAATTGCTGAGAGATAGTCATACTTCAAAAGTAAAACAAAGATCAGGCACTCTCTGGAGGCTGATCATTTAGCCTTCATTTTTTTCTCATTTTCCCAGAGTAGCCGGAGGAACAATAAAGAGGACAATACAGAGAAGTTGTGAGTTTTTATGGAAATGAGTTTAGTCGGGTATTAAGAGTGTCTTTCAATTGCTGCATATTTTATTGAACAGTTTTTTCTAGTATAGTGACCATCTCAGAGACAATGTAGTACAGTGTTTCCCACCTTTTGGATCCACTGCACATATTTCACATTAGAAAAATCCCAAAAAGCATATTGATAATTTTTTCCTCCCCATCACGTATAGCGGAATTGGTTCAGTTTGTCCCCAGTATACCTTTTTTGCTTTCTTCTGACCACTACTCATCCCAGGGCCTTCCTCTGGGTCGGAATTTTCTCCAGGACTCAGGTCAGATTGAGTATTTATTATTTTCAAATATTTATCGATTGCAATTACACACTGCGTCCTCTCAGGTTATGACTATGTAATTTCTTCTTTGTCTTCTTCTGTTTTACTGGCAATTGGCAACCCATTTCATTAGAGCAGGTAGTTGTACTGCCCTCTAGTGAAAGAGAATGTAATTTTTCTGCCCGTTACTCATGCTGATCTCTTCGAGTACTAATCAGGTAGAACCAGATAAACTTCCACAGCACACCTATGTGCTGCAGCACAGTGATTGGGAAACACTGGTGTAGTATATGCATGAAGGATAAACCATATGGATTTGTGACCTTTCTTTAACAAGCTACTAAAACAGTATTCTAAATTTTCAAGTACTGTTTTGACCTCACAATGTGAAAGCTGCTTTTCTTAAATTCCTTGAAAGTCCTTACAGAGTGTTTGGCAGTATCTAGCTGCTAGTTAATCATTTAACTCGCAAAACATACTACAAGAAATTTCCATGTGTGTCCATGGGTACATCATGGCAACATGGTTGACCTGGACCAAGAATTCTCACATAATAATTGTTTATATCAAACGTTGAACTGTCGATCAGTTTAAAATGTAGAAATCACTTTTCTGATATTAATAAATGTGTGATTTATCCTTCACAAATATTTAAACCAGTCTGTTTTAAAAGTTTTACAACACAAATTTTCAGAGAAAGAGAAAGAAAAGAAATTTTCTTTCTAAAGAATATGATAAGATGACAAAACTTGAGATTATATTAGGATCACTTTCAACCTGCTAACTAACACTGCCTTATGTCTCTGAGGTCTAAACCATGAGAAGCACTCGCCTGAACCCTAATCCAGATGTATCAAATTTAATAATACAAATAAAAACTCATATATAAGGTTTGATAAACACTCCACTTTCCAAAAAAAGGGGGAAAAACACTAATACTTTCTAACCATTATTTCAAAGTGGTAAAACAATTTAATAAAAAATGTTAATTTCATATTCTAATTATCTATGGATAGAGTTAGAACTAGTAATTGGGTAAAGTAAATTTAATCTACTACCACCTCAACTGGCAAAATATTGTCTCATATATAATTATCTAACATTTGCTACATGGATATCCACGTGGACAGGCTGACTTTAGTGGGTATAATATTTGCTAATCAGCACTAAACACAATCGCAGAGCTCAGTGACTGATCACTGTTTGAGTACTACAAAACAAATAGACACTGTGACTTGGTGATGCCACCAGTTAAACAGCCACAAGATTGTCAGTTATTGAAATTCACAGTATGCTTTCTGTTTCAAATTTAATACCAGTTTCCTAACACTCACTAAAACATTTCACTCCGTACCACAAATATCAGTCTTGTGCAGACTACAATATATCTGGTCCCAACGGTGGCGCCAGATGAAAAGTCAGCATTCCCAGTCATCAGTGTCCAACCTCTTGGATGTTTTACTCCAATTGAATTTTCCCTCTAGCAGCAGTTGAGCTATTTCAGACTAAACCGTAAATGGTGGCGACACACAAGAGACGCACCAACTGGCAGCCTCACACAGACTTGCCAGAGCTGGCTAAAAAAACTCCAAAAGCTCGATCCGTTTTCTCGAACGTACTCCAAAAAGGACGAAATCGCCAGGAAGTGCGAGACTGCGGTGCGAGACTGCGGTGCTATACGTCAAGTGGGAGAGGAAGGTAGTTCTCATTACAAACCTCAGTTACCAAATGCCATGCAGTTGTGATTGAAGCATTTGGCTGCACACTCATGAAAAGCCATGTTTTTCAATGAGACACTTGTAATCAAATGAGTTCCATGATTATCCTGCCACGAAACAACAAGGGAAGATAAGACCATGTGCCTAATCTACAGAGAGGCCGCTCCCTCTCTTTTCCTCGCTATCTGCCCACTCCCTCCCCCCTCCTCCCTGCACAGTCTCATTCTCTTTCCAATCCTTTTTCTCATTTTGCCTCTCAAAATGAGCCTCCTCTAATGTCTCGGACTAATCTCGGACTCCGTTTCTCTTTCCTGTCCATCTCTCTCTGCCTTTGCTCTGCAGCTCCCTGCTTTCTTTCTCTCTCCCTCCTCCTCCTCCTCCCTCCATCTCTCCCTTCTTCCATTCATCATTAATTCATGCGATGCAGCGCAGCAGAGCCTCCGTGAGTGATACACTTCAGCCATAACAAACAAGCCCAAATATCTACACTCAGCAGGAATGATCTGCATCAACAAGGGCTGGAAAAGAGGGAGATTGGGCTGGGGAAGAAATATGTTTACCAATTTATTTGATTTTTTATTAAATTCTTTTATTTTTGACAGTGAAAAAGCAACTTTTTCCTGTTTTTGTCCGAACTTGTTTAGCTATTTGCATTAACCAGCAGTTTGATGAGAGGAATTTTTTATTAGATGCGATTTTTTTCTGAGCTTAAAGAGACTACTGAAATATTTCAAAGAAGCTTTGCAGTCTTTTGAAAGCAGATCTACAAGATTGTTTTCCCTATTTGCCCCAGTAACTTCAACCATAACATAACTCATGCAAGACAAATTCTGTGCAAATAACAATATGAGCGCATTGAGCAGAAAATAAACTGGCTAAAATATTTAAATCCACTTATGTAACTAGCAAATTCATCCAGAAGCGCACTGTGTTGTAGCCCTTTTGTTGTTTCAATTAAGGGACAGTATAAAATATTTGTTACATCTGTAGCTACTGATGCTGCCGCGCAGTCACGATAATGGAACGTTCACATCATAGGAGTTGGACAAGAGTCTGCAAAAAACACTGCAGTCTTCCCGCATTCGTGATTAGCCCTTCATGTAAAATCACAGTTCTGCCAAATAGCCCTAATTCGAGTCTATTTTCTGATAACTGCCTCATCAGCTTATCACGCCCTCCACCCGTCAGAAAACTCTAATTTCGGGCCACAGTCCGGCTTGACAGGAGCGGCTCAAGTGCTCATTGTGCTCATTGTGCTTGTCCTTGAAGCTGTGCAGCCTTCCAGGACATTGTGCAGATTTCATCCCCAGAGAGTGGCGCTGCCTCTGAGTACTTTTTGCTGGCTCATGTCCCTCCTCTATGGACAGAGCAGCTCTGGCAGGCTGTTTGTCAAAATGCCACAGTATTGTGTGCCTATAAGAATGTGCTCACCCAAACCGAGGGCCTTGTCACGGCCGCGCTTCTCGTGGATTAGTCTGTTGGATTCGTGACTTTGTCTTGACGCTCCTGTTCTATTGAGTTCGAGTGCTGCGTGTGTCTGTGTCACGCTCGCACACGCTGTAGACATCTGCATCCTGCTTTCGATATCGGCCGCTCTCATTCTCTCTCGTTCGACCGCACACTCACACAAACCAGGCGCGAGGGGCTCACAGACTTGTGCCTCTTTGACTTCTTAGCATCTACAGCCACTTTAGACATAACAAATCCCACCGCCTGCACCCATCAATATTGCATGACATTTTTATAACATTACCCCACCTTACCACAGGCTCGTGCTCTGGATAATACAGAGGCCAGCACCAGGAATAGCCCACAAGCCTTTAGAGACAGACGGGGTGAGAGCGTGATCACAAAAGAATAGCCTTTTAAAGTGGCTGCACCTTTTCTCTGTTATTGTTTTCAACATGGACTTGTATAAAATAATTGGGGGCAAGTGGGTGTTCCTCCTGTACTCTGGTACTCCACTGTGTCTTTTGGGCTGTTATTTTTACCATTTCAGACACTTTCAGTTGGGCTTTTTTTGTGGTATATCATACAGGAATTGTACGAAGTTATTTTTCTGTTACCCTGAAACCAATGAGAAGATTCATACCTTTCTTTTGCATGCAGTAAATGTAAATGTATCTTAGCTTAAAGACCGGAAGAAACAGCAGTACTTCAGGGAAGAAAAGGCTAATTCTTTGCTACTTTATTTCTTTCTCTTATCCTCTTATCTCCGCCCTTTCTTTCTCATGGTGGCCTAACATGAATAAGTTCACCACAACCTCAATAAATACAACACCATGCATCCTTCGAGTCCTTTCTGTCCCTGCACAGCTGCAGCCGAAGTTTGAGCAGGAGGGAAGAATACATCTTATGATCGGGACCCAAGGTAACGCAGCGGATGTCATAATTCTTTTGAAAATGCTGAATGATTGCTTTATGTTCTTGAGCCTTGAGCATGTCCTTTGCTTGATTTCTCTGATCACAGGGACTATTTCCAGGCATCGTCTCTGGGCTTGAGCTGTGTTTTATTTTCCACTGGCATTTGTTTGAAGTATCATCAAACATAACTCGCAGTCTGATGAGAGAAAACGTTGAAACCTGAGCTCACCTTCTGAAAGAATACTTTTCTTATCTGCTCTAAATCCATTTCGTTTTCATAAGACAGATTTAAATATAGTCCGTGTATGCAAATGAACTGTCCTGTCAGGTGCATAATTAGGCACAATTACAAGTCCCTGTCCAGTTCCCTGGAGTGCTACCAGCACCTGACATCAGAGATTTCCCAGAGAGGAATTCAGCTATGCAAACTAAGTGACCCTACATGATTAATTTGTTCACTGCTCTTAAGGCTTGTGTTAAAACTTTGTTGGAAACTTTGTCTAGGGTTTTATTTCTTTCTGACCTTTGTTTTTTTTTTTTAAACTAACACCAAACTTTTTTTTTCATTTCTATTAAATTACAGGTGTGCATGGTCACAAGGAAAGCATCTTTGCTAAGCCCAAGTTCAGGAAATTACCTCCGAAATGCGTGAAATTAATAACCAGCAACTTGAATTCTTTATTTCTTTTTGTACACATCAATCCTGAATCAGCTCACTGAATGGTCATAATCACCCTTAACTCCATCTCCTCTACCTCCTAGCAGCAGAAGCAGTAGGCCATTATCCTACAGTTTAATTAGACATAAAGAGCAAGGACTATGAAGACATCAACTACAGTTAAATGCTGTTGTAAGATAGCAAATGTACCCTGTGCTATGCATTGTAAGCAGGTACATTTTAGTCCAAACCATTTTTACTAGCCATCTAAACCTGAACAATAGCTTGAAAACAATTAAAGAAATAATCGTGATGTGATGTAATGAAAGTCTCAAAGACAGCTAGTAAACTCTGATTAGATACAGTTCTCGACCGTGTCACATTGGAGAATCGAGTGGATTTTGCTACTGCCACCCTTCTTAATCTATCAAGTAGGCAGATGTTGACTTAGATGAGGCCACCTACTGATTGCTTTCAGAACTGCCTTCATTCTTCATGGCACAGATTCAACAAGATGTTGGGAACCTTCCTCTGAGATTTCTGGGTGAAGTGAAACATGAAATTCATTCCTCTGACTGTCAAAGTCTTCATTTAAACAATATTGATCACTAAACTAATTAACATGTGCTGTTATACACGTTCGCTAACTCTACCCACAATGCCACAGGCTTACAATTGTGAATGAGATGCATTTGCCATTTAGAGGCTTTGAGTGTCTTAATTACAATAGTTGGTGTATGATTTAGGGAAATTTTTATCAGGGCGAATGTGTTGACCTTCCACATGGAGGTGAGGACCTTTTTGCAGTGATGCCCAGCCAATGGAAATGATTTCATTCCTGCCCTGTAGTCCTCTACCCATTAAGTATAAGTAGCTTCTCCCAGTGAAACAGCCTCCAGGCGAAAGAGGGAAGCTCATTTGAACTTTGCTTTAAATAATGCTCACCTCATCATTAACTAAATGCTGCAAAGAAAGATGTGGAAATCAGGGTTGTGGGATGACCCGTTATCTTTAAAACATTAGTCTTCAGGTCCATTTAATACTCTTAGGATCGTTAATGGGAACTTGCCGCTGGAAAGTGCGCCCTAACTACTTCATTAGTCTTCTTTCCTTTTTTATTTGTTCCTAAACAAACATATTTTTAGTTAGCAATTTGCCTAATTGTGCATAAACAATCATTGTCCTGTCCCTTAGGAAGGTTGGACGCTGTTCAGTGTGTTTGAACAGTTATTGTTATGGTGTACCTCCAAAAAGAAACTGCAGAATTATCCAATCAGTGCTGCACCCCCACCCACCCACCGTTCTATCCTTTTTTTAATATCCTTTTTCAAACGCCACGCACGAGACATCGCTCCCATCTCTTCCTCTTACTCCCCAGTAACCACGATGTATTCACTGCCGCATTACTTGTTGTAAATAATCAGATTATCAACCAAAGATGGCCCCTGATAAACAGAGCACGTGTGCATGTTGGTGACTTGCTGCTTACGCAGTGCGTTATCATTTTAATGAAGATCTGTCACTGTGTGTCCGTTTTTTCTTATTTGCAAACTGCCTTTAATTTGCCCCAACACTGCCACTGGGGCCAGTGAGAGAATAATTGAATGAGATACAAATAATGAATTAATATAAATGCATTAAAAAGATTCTTCTGTAGGGGGAAACACAGGCACACACACTTTAACAGCTTGATTGTCGGGACTAATTTGATTGAAGGCAACCCGTGGCTTGTTGCAATTAATATCAACAGTCAAAACAACTTTCAGAGAACTATTTATTTAACGATTTTTGCAGCTGTGTGCAAAGCCAGCGATGCACCAGATTAATCAGCCGTCACTGGGCCGCTATGCTAATGAGCAGCAAGCTGGATGAATCAAATTTGGACTTCAGTCATGTTCAAAAGTTTGGCCAGTGACAACTGAAAAGGAAGGACATGCGATGGCTGGTGAAATGCTGGGATAGAATCGTAAACGAATTGCAATAACTAATTAGCCGGTAATTATGCTGAAATAGATGTGTTTCACATTGTGTGTGTGTGTGTGTGTCTACACGACTTTCCATAGTGCAACACAAGCCAGCAATTGACACATTTGTTCTGATTTGATTTTGGCCACAACTCCATGTCATGACTGGAAATGCAGATAAAGAACAATATAAACCCTGTCAGTATAAATACTTTCATATTACATCGAATAATGTATTTCTGCTCACTGTGGTTTCATGCATTGATTTTGAAAGATAAGTCCTCCAAACGCTCATCTGGCTGTCACACATATTTTAATGTGAGGGGTTTGTTAGAAGTTAAAATTGCCTTGTCGTGTGCACTGCAGCCAAAGTGGCAATATCTGATGAAACTTTAATATAATGTTCTTCTTAATGTTTATTTTCTTACGCTTTCATAATCCCTTACAACTCTTGTTTTCCATTCTTTTAAAAGTATAGTTCACATTTACGCATTCACGTCACCGAGTTCCCAGGTACTTTTGAAAACGATTAAATTATGCATAAAGTATTTTATTTATTATTAAGTAACCCAGACCATTAACACAAACCATAACCCGCCTTTTTATGAACTTAAGCTTTCGGCTCTTTTGTCAATGTGTTATTGGCACAGTTTCACAGTCTCATAATTTTAGATTTATATGCTACGTCAGACACGGTTAGCTGTCAGCCATTAAGGATAATCATGTAGCTGCATTCAATAAATGTCAAAATATGTCAGTATTTGACAAAAAACCCCAAACCAAAACACAACAATAAAATCTTTTGTTTAGCAGGATTAACAGAAAGATGCTTGTCGTTCACTGATCATGTCGGTCCTGTGTTTTTCTCTTTGTTCTGTTGCTAAGAGATTCAGATCTCCACCTTTCTAAACACTAGCAAATGCATGTGACTTTTACTACTAAGTGGGTACACAGCAGCAAGAAGATAATAAAAACTGCCCAGCCTGTGCCACAGTTAAAATCGTTGATGCAACAGTTGAAAAATGAGTAAGAATTTTACAATGTCGCTGTAAGTTGTGTAGGTTCACTAAAATAAGCATGCTTGTAATATGACAAAGAACTGAGGGCTGTTTCCAGTTTTATGGATAAAATAAAACAAAGGCGTTTGATTTACGGAAAAGAGAGAGAAAGAAAAGAGAGGCTCACAAATAAAACGCTATGAGATGGCGAGAGCAGGGAGAGAAATACAGTGTTTTTGCAACATAAACCAAAACATCTAAATTCCCAAATTATCATCCCAGTTTGCGCTGCTGCTTCAATCTTAGAGCGTATTTTCTGCTTCGCTTCTTGTGATTTTTTTTTTGTTGCTGTTTTCCAATATATTCAGAGTACGGCATGACAGGGTACAATATTGAGTCTATGTCTGCATGAGCGACTGTGCATATATACTGATTGTGTGTGTGTGCGCGTAGCTGACCTGTCAATGTGGCCACTTAGATGGTTGGAAAGAGGGTTGGGAACACAGAGGGGGAGCAGTGAGTGAGTATTTGTATCTCAGGTGCACTGCAGGAAATGAAAAATGAAAATGAAAAAGAAAAAATCGAATGTGAGAAGCGCTTGTCAGAGATGGTTGCTGCCATTTCTGACAAGAAATTAATAATATATTTTTGCAAATTTGCTATGTTATTCTGGATTGGAGGCTTGGACTAGTGTCCTGTCTGGTGGACTACAAAAGGTGAAGAATGCTGATTTTGGGAGAGAAATCTATATATGTATCTATCTTGCAGAATGTCTCCAAGGGCAAAGATACATTGAACAAAAGGTGCCTATATGTGCTCTATATAAAACTGTAATCTATTGAGATGTGTAAATGTTTTCTATGCTGGCAAAGAGAGCTCAGTACAGATGTTAAAAGAGCACATTGAAAGAAACACAGAGGGGAGTAGCATCTAAAATATAGATCTTTAATCCTGGCAGGGGTCATATCTCTTTAAGTGTATGACCCCTGCCAGGATTAAAGAGCAAAAGAAAAACAAAAAACAAAATATTGAAACCAAGACCAAAGTTCTCAAAGTGAGCATCGGAATGATGGAGAAAGATGATTCAAAGAGATTTTGAATGCAGCGTGGTGGTTGGTGCCAGATAACGCATGTTACAAAACTAGATGACTATCAGAACTCAGAGGTTTTAGCGGAACAGGAGATTCACATCATGGATGAGTGGCTGACAAATCTGTAGCATCTGTGTAATGCTATCATGTCAATATGGACCATCTCTGAAAAATGTTCCCAGGACCTGGCTGAGAAAAATTAGGCCAGTTCTGAAGACAAAAGGGAGTCCAGCTCAGTACTAGTAAAGTGTACTTAATAAAGTGCTTATACAGATGTACTAGGCCACATTCAGTGACAATGCTACAGGTGCATAAAGTCAAACACACAACCATGCAGTCTGTCTTTGCAAACGTTTGTGAAATAATGGGTTTTGACTTTATACTATCATCTTAGAAATTATGTCTTTGGAGTTCAACCATCGCTCCCATTTACACTGATGATCAGTAAAAATATACATTTAGTCTTCATTACACCCCCCCCCAAAAAAGAAATGTGTCTGCATGCAGGCTGCAGTAAACGTTAGCCAAATTACTCATACAACAGATGCATGAATAAAAAGGATTCTGTATGTAAGCTAAACAGCAGTTATTACTCAGGCTGTGGATTTACATCCTGTCGGTTGGATATTGCTTTCCTGAGCATGGAAGGTCAGCTCTCATTGCTTTACTAATATCCTCAGGTCCTCCTTTCATTTTCTAAGGCATCCTCTTGTTCCTCTGACTGCATTTGTGTGTGTGCGCAGGAGCAGCTGAGGTGTGTGTGAGGGCTCTTAAGGCCTCTGTGTTCAGATCAATTTTATGGCTGGCTTCATCGCAGCTCCCCGTCTCTTGCATACATCAGCTACGCTACTGTATGGTCATATGAACACTCAGTAGGCACTATAGACATCAGTGCACTGACATCAATTTTTGGACGCTCCAAGTGTATGATTGTACAGTTTTCCACCCTTTTTTTGCCAGCTTCTCCCGGCTTTCAATTCTTAGTTCTTTTTCTGATACCCTTCCCATTTCGGTTTGATGTGATCTGTCTTACAGATGACTGACAGCGTGTTAAATATTGAGTCTTACTGTCAGATGCTGGTTGCTTTTAGGCACAGCAAGTCACACCTCCCTCTTAGCCTCCAGCTTCTAACAAAACAGATAGCTGTGATTTAAAGAAAAGCAGCAGGAGCGAGAAAGACAGAAAGAGAAAACAGGGCAGATGAAAAGGATTACAACATCTTATCACTCTTCCAGCAAATGGACACATTCATTAATTATTGACTCCGAATCCATGTCCTGCCATTTTATAGTGGCCCACGTGCCGTAAGGGATGACTCAATCTGCTAGTCGGGAGGAGAGATCAAGGATGGGGCAAAGGATGACTCTCGCTTTGACATCTGCATCAACACAGTCACACGCAGAGCTCATCAGTTTCAGTGAGAGCTTTTCTATCTTATGGTATGTAGCCACTCTGCATGAATTAGGTTGGCTTGAAGAAAAATATTAGATTTTTTGTCTGTGCAAAATGCAGTGATAATAAAGCTTGCTTAAATCCCTTTATTTTTAAGGCCTATGACAGAACTCACAAAGTATTCATGTTTGAATAATTGTGATTATTTCATAACTAGACACTTCAATACCACAGGCATGTCCTCTGTGATAATCAGGTCGAGTTTTTGCACTAGTTTGTGTAATAAAGACAGCGTTTGCTTCTGTCCAAGGGCCTCAGCTCTAATAACTAAAAGTATCTTGTATTAAAAAGCCCAAAAAACAGACTGTGAGATCTGATCTTAGTCTTTATACACAATTCCTCCTCTAGACGCAGTCTCTACTTTTGCTTTTAAATAGTCAGAGCAGTAAGAAGTAATTACTTTTCCTGCTCTTAGCCTAATAACGGACTATAGTATAATTCTGCATTGTACAGATGGTCACTTTGTCAGATTAGGGCCATTACAGAATAAATACTTGGCTGACAATGAGTCAAGGAGGACTGCATGATGGACCAGTCCGGTCATGGTTTGCCCTCCTTCACAACACGAGGAGCCAGGGCCTGACGTCAATGTTCCACCCGATAGAAGCGACATATGAGATGAACATGTGAGACCACATTTTTCAAATGAATATGAATTTGGGGCAATTTATCATCATTTGATGAGCTGTCTCTTTCCTCCTCATTTGGTTGAAATCAAGTGAATTTGCGCACTTTCGCTGTGCAGAAGGTGATGTTACACTGGTCTAGAATTAATTTGGTGTAATGCCCCCGACTCGAGGGTCATCTCGACATCTTTCTGCAGAGATAGGATAAAAGAAGCCTTTGTCGTGCCCAGTGCTTTTAAAAAAAAAAAATTGGGGTTCTGGGCATCTCACGCCCGACGTAGAGGTCAAACGTTGGACAGAATTTGCATTAAAGTCCTATTGTTCTTCATCTCATGGACTGAGATAATTCAATTCATTAATTATATAATCTACAGGAAGACTGGTTAAAATGTCTGTGTTACCCAAAATAAACCAGGACTAGCACCAGTGGAGATAAAAGGTGTCAAACTAAAGGCCAGCTGTATTAATGCTACTTCTCCAGGAATCTTCCTGCTGGCTCCATTAGTCTGCAACCCATTGATTTAATTTCACCTTGCATGCATTGAGTGCATTCCAAGGTCACATTTGTCATTTGCCCTTGAAATATGTAACCAATTTTACAGATGGGTCATGCCGAGAAGGTTTATCCCTCCATCTGCATGTGTTTCCTGAAAAAAACAAGAAGGGAGGAGAAAGAAAGAAGTAGTCATGGGTGATTGGTTTGGTAATTTACAGCAAGGACTGCTATATGGAACAAAGTGAGTTTGAAATGTCATCTGTCATTTTCTGTGATTGCATGGCTGGAGCCGCTTTTGCTTTTCCACGCATATTCAGAACCTCTCTTTCTTTTTCTTTTTTCACTCTCCCACACGAGCAGATCCACATACTCACTTTCAAATAATTGTTTAAAAGTCAAGGGAAGGTTTTGTGGAGTGCGTCACAGATCTTTTTAAAGGCTGCTATCCGCATAAACCTTGCAGCTGAAATCTACTCAGAATAATCCGTTGCATCAGTAAAAGCTAAGCTAAGAATCACGTATGCGGAGCGTGGCTTCTAAAAGGAAGCTCACAAACAATGGCACAAGCTTTCTCTTTGCTAATTTTCTCCTAGGATCTGAACGGAGTCTGTTTTCGGCAAAGCCAGAGGTCAAACGAAATGAGCACAGACATCTTTGGCTCGAGTTTAATTGTATTTAAGAAAGAGAATGAGCAAGTGTGCAGATCTCTTGGTAATTAAAAGCATGTTTAGCCTTGTAGTGGTCTGTGTAATGTCTGAGTGAGTTCATTTTTAAGCAGGGCAGGTATTTCCAACAATTCATAGTCTGCAAGTGAGTGTCATGTATTTTCAGTTGTGACAACCGACTTGATATTACGGAATAGCATATTCAGGTAAATAGCACACCACTTATCATTCACATTTCCATGTCATGTTGAGTTCTTTTAAGAATTTTGAGAAGGTTAAAGTTAGGGTGTTGTTCACCAAGGGTCATCTATTTTCTCTTCGATTTAAATAGATGCGAGCCACGCGAATGGAAATGTGGCTTGAAAGAATTGTAATCATACATTCAAAGACGTTTCAGAGTGACAGCCAAACATAATCAGATGGATCAAAACATTTTTTTTCTTTGAGAAACGTCTATTAATTTTTCTGTGCCGTTCACTGATTCATTGCCAGCCTAACAGAACAGAAGATACAGAACGGAAGCATCTGAGGCAATTAAACCGTTAATGTTCATGCTTGCATGTTTTCAGCAAACCTTATGACGCTCTCAGTGAAGGAAAGCGAGACTGTAGCTGTAGCCGATCGACACAACTGTGTTTGATCACAGATCTACAGATGGCTTCCTAAAGCATAGCCTATAGTCAGTCTTTCAAGCACATTACCCCAGCTAATATCATTTCTGTTATTAATATCAGCATCTTATTTAGCTCCAGCTGTGAGCAGTAATTTGTTATCATAAGATTCTCTGCATGTTCTAATCTACGCAAGTCTTCCGTCTAAATTTTAACTTAACCCACTGCTATTCCATACAATTGATAGTAATGTCCACCTTAAATTAGATCTACATTGTGTGGATAAAGAAAAAAAAGTGATAAAAAAGTACATTTAAAAGTGTGTAACAGCAGGTCATCATTTTGTGCTTTCACTCTACATCAGATTTAATATTATTACTTTTTGGTCTGACCATGACTGCAGCGATTCTCAGCTCCTTTGAAGCTAAACTTCAAAGCGTTCCTGAACTCTCAGACAGGACCTCAGATCGCTGTCATTCTATTCATCATTCAAAACACTGTCTTTTCTTCTAAGACTTAAATTCAAATGCTTTTGCAGAATTTGTTTGGCTTGAAATACCGCATTGCAATTCCACCCAAACGATGTCAAACTCGATTTACCCGAACCGTACACAAAGGATAAATCCTTAATGCCGAAACATCCCATAATCCAGTTTGTTGACAACAACTCTGGCTGTCATGCAAGGACAACTTTCTCAACTTTTCTCAACTTTCCTAACCTCCAAAAAAAGAAAAAAAGAGGAAGAAGAAGAAAAAAGCCTGTCCGTTCATACACATAAGCCAGAGGTATAACTGTTAGGTACTGAACACCAGTAGCCGTGATAAAAGGATTGTGTTTTGACGATCTCCATGATTTTAATTTTGGAAGCAGGTCTAGCAAAATGACCCTCTCTCCCTGCCCTGTGTGCAGGGATTTAAAAACTTCTCTGTTTCATGACAATCTCTTCATTTGCCTCTTACTGTTACTGAAAGTCTTCATAAAAAAGCTACTGAGCTAAATTGTGACAAACAAGAAGGTGACATTATTTGCATTGTATGTATTTGCATGCATCCTAACTCATTATCAACACAAGCACTCTCAATGAAGGCACCGAGGGAAGCAGGATGACATTACAATGATAAAAGAAGACATTATAACTAATACGACTGTGTAGGATCACAACTGGAATTACTCTCAAATTGCTGGATCAAAACTGCACACTGAGCTGTTCCCCTTTCAGATCCTTTTTAAATACCAAAGGAACGTCAAGGGTCTTGCTGAGTTATTAGAAGTGCAGCACTTGAGTCAGCTCAAAAGCAAGAGAGTGTCACAGACTGGCTTTTTCGATCACTATCTCAGCCCTCTTATGACTGTGCTAAAAGTAGATTTTTTTTTTTGTCACAGCTTGTGAGGGATGTTCAGAAATAAAGGAACCCTGCTTGATAGTTCATTAGCAAGTTCAGTTGAGCTTTTTTGTCTTATTATTATTACAGGTGACTGCATATATGCATACCATCCATCAGTCCTCAGAGTGCCTGGGGCTGCGTGGTGCCTATCCCAGCTGTCGTATAGGGTGGAAGGCGGGGCACATTCTGGAGAGGGTGCCAGCCTGTCATATTCACACCTATGGTCAATTTAAAATAGCTAATTAGCCCAAATCTATGTATGTCTTTGGACTCTGGGAAGAAGCTGGAGAGAGCCCACTGCCACACAGAAAGGGACCAGCCAGCCATCGGATCCAAACCCAGGATCCTGTTGCTTTAAGGCAACAGTGTCACCATCATGCTACCCTTCATATTACCATGTTACCAACATCATCATTAAAGCTACAAAGCTGTGAGAGCACATACTAAGTTTTGAAATAAGAATGTTAATCCTGCTACAAAGAAAAACATCAAGAATCAAGGTTTAACCCTTGTTAACATATTAATTTATATATATATTATATATATTAGTGAGCTAGGAGGTACACTCATATGAACCTGGCATCCCATTCTTAATCCATAGGATTTAATATGATGTCAACCCACCCTTTGAGGCTATAACAGCTTCAAGGTTTTCCGTGAGGTTTAGGAGTGTGTTTATGGGAATTTTTGGGGCATTTCTTGGGTGTGGCATGTGGTCGATTCTTCACTCATAATTTTTAACCACTCTTCCAGAAGCACATTTGTGAGGTCAGACACTGACGAGAAAGCCTGACTTACAGTTTCTGCGCTAATTTATCCCAAAGGTGTTCTATCAGGTAGGGGTCTGGACTCTGTGCAGGCAAGTCAAGTTTTTCTATACCAAACTTGGTCATCGATGTCTTTATGGATCTTGGTTTGTGCACTGCTGCACAAGGACGTGGCCCCCAAACAAACTGTTCCCACAAAGCTGGGAGCATGAAATTGTCCAAAATGTCTTGGCATGGTGAAGGATTAAGATTTTATTCCCAAGTGTCGTCTTCATAGCAAATTCCAAATCCAGACTCATCCATCGAATTATCAGACAGAGACCTGTGATTCCCCACTCCAGAGAAGAGAGTCTCCACCGCCCTAAAGTCCTGTGGCGACGTGCTTTACACCACTGCATTGGATACTTTGTATTGTGCTCGGTGATATAAGGCTTAGCCATGGAAACACATTCTATGAAGCTCTCTGTTCTTGAGCTAATCTGAAGGCCACATGAAGATTGGAGATCTGTAGAGTTTGTATGTAGACAGTTGGTGACCTCTGCACACTAACCACATAAAATCACCACATTGTGGCTGATTACTGTCGCTCCCAATCACTTTCATAAGTGTTTGTAGAAGCGGTCTCCATGCCTAGGTGCTTGACTTTATACACCTGTGGCCATGGAAGTGATTGGAACACCTGAATTCAATGATTTAGATGGGTGAGTGAATACTTCTGGTGGTATAATGAATGTCATGAGTAGTAGGAGCAGTCACAATGATGTCTGAGCATTTTTTGCTATGGAATTGGAGCTCACTAATAACCGTGCTTCCTGTGTAACAAACTTAAGGAAGAAATCCCATCCCAAGTCAGGTCATATTTCCTATGCGTGCTTTTTTTTTTAATTTCAGCACAACATGTAATCTCTCCTTCTGTTTTCTTGTTCTCCTCTGTCCTTTTTCCACTGTGCGTGTATGTGTGTGTTCTGCTGTTCCACTGATTTGCTTGGTGTGTGTCACAGTTAAACAGATACACACACACAGCACAAGAGAGATAGGTGAAGTGAAGATAACATTACTTGGGCTGACACCATATTAAGATACTTTAAGTACGATGACAATTTTGCCTAAATGCTGCACCCAGGTGTTGTTTAATGTGCTGCAGGCACTGTGTTTTTTCCCATCACCTTTTTTATTTTTTGTCTCTCCTGACGTGCTGCGTCTTCCTTCCTTTATCCCAGTTGTAGTGATTTATTAAGCACTGGGTTTTCCTCTTCCTCTTAATAAAACACACACTTTGGGAGTGTGGACCGGTGCTGTGTCTTCCTCCATGTAGCAGGAATTTTTTGAGGGGCAATAAAGCTTGCAGCTAAAGTAGAAGGCATCTTCTGAGGGAGGAGGTGGGAACTGATTTGCATATACAGAGATCTGTAGATACTAAATAAGGCAAAGGTGTAAAGCAGCAGAGGTGTAGTGAATGGTGCCATGCAGTCTGAAGCAGGTTAACATTTACTTCTTTCTATTGATTCACCTCACTAAAGAATTTGTATTGATTTGGCCTGTGGACCTCCTGGAGTCGGTGACTTTTTTTGTAAACAGATCTACGATATGTGTGCACATGTACACCTGAGTAGAATCCAGTGTGATTTTTTTTTTGTGTGTGTGTATTTGATTATTTTTCATAGGAAACGAGGAGGCGTTTTTTTTTTCTTTCTTTTTTCTGACACCTCGTATTAGCCCTTTGTGGAAGGGAAGAGAGTGTGAATGAGATGCTGTGTATCCTGTGGGAGGTGAGATGTGCGATGCAACCATGTGTTTTGATGCTGACATGAGATTGACAGTGCGAGTGGTTGCCAGTGCTGCTGGGTGTCAGGCTTTCACATTTCTTGACCTGATGCAACTTGTATCTCATTATTTACACAAAATAATAAAATTAAATAAAGAAAAAAATAACTGGAAACCAGTAAAACTACTATGTTACCAGTATCTGAGCTGGGGACCAGGAACAGAGACTTTTTCAAAATAAAACTGCAAAAACAAACTGTTTAAAAGTTGGTGAAGCAAACACAGAAGTCCCATAAATGGCCACCAGGGGGCAATACGTTTTTTTTGTAAAAAATACTTTTTCTGCTGAGTTTATGATCTTTTATTTTTAAAAAGAAATAAAAAATCTCAATATTTTAAACCTGAGGTACCAGGTTTCTTCGACTCAGGTTTTTGAGTTTGCATAAACCTTTTGTTCATTTCTTGCAGGCTATCAATATGCTAATATTCAGTTTTGTTACTTAAGTTTCATATTCTTAGTTCTTGTTTGATTTTGTTTCCTTTGATGTCCTGTCTGTCTTAGTCTCTCCTTGGTGTGTCGTCCCACCCTGTGTGTGGTCATGTCTGTAACATAAAGAAAAAAGAAGGAAAGACTAATTTCATTAGCATTCACTTACCGTATTTTTCAGACCATAAGGCGCACCGGATTATAAGGCGCACTGTCGATGAACGTGTCTATTTTCATACATAAGGCACACCAGATTATAGGGCGCATTAAGCAACACAAAACAGTCAGATAAGTCAAACTTAATGTTGAATTCTCTTGCAGCTGCTCTATTCCCATGTTGTTGCAGTATAGTAATGACTAACCTCGTATTGGGTTGATTGGCTGATCTTTTTTTATTTTTTATTTTTCTATTTTAAGAGGACAAGAGCGGCGAGGTCTATCGCGATAGCTTAATTTCTCTATCGAGTAAAAGTTATATCGCGATACATATCGTTATCGTTCTATCGCCCAGCTCTACGTTACTGTCATTGAGTAACGTAACGGAATACGTTACAGAATACATTTTGGGGCATGTATTCTGTAATGGAATACATTTTAAAAGTAACCTTCCCGACACTGATAGTGGTTTTGGGGCCAGAAAGTCAAAGCAACGAGCTAAATTAAACTTATAAATTCATGTGTTTGACACTGAAAAAAAACAAGAAAAAGAACAAAAATGAAACATTACACATATGTTCGTCTTATTATTGTTATTGTTAGTGTCTAAAATACAGATCAGATTGGAACAAAAAAATAGCCATTAACCCCTAAAAAGTACACGATAAAACATCATCAACAGCCTAAGCAAGTTACAAGCTACAATCAACCACAACCATTCTGGGGACATTAAGTACAGCATAGCCAGTTTCCTACACTGCCTTCAAAGCACCACTGAAGTATGTGGCAATTTATTAGATTAATGTTATTAGTTCTACTTAATATAAAGTGTTAGGAGGACATTTGAGAGTAATCTGTTATCCAATTTCACAGGCAGTCTAAAAACGGGCCTTGGAATCTCCAGTGTCTCAATCTGCTACTCCCTCTCACTCTAATCTCCTCTCTTCCAGCTAGAGCCCAGGGAACAGGGGAGCTCCAGTGCCACTCAGAGGAGTGGCTAATCTGGGCACGGGCCGCCCAGGATCACTGCTCTGGTCCCGGGCCAGTGCTTTTGGCTAGCTCTCTCCTTCAGTTATAAGGTCCCTCCCACTGCTGGAAGCTGGCTTTGCTAGACAGCACAGTCACCAGCTACATCCCTTATGGAGGTATAGAGAGTGTGGTTGAGATCACAGATGACTGATAATGCCCCAGAGACAAAAAGAGTGCATTTGCCAGAAGTAAAGTAGGCGATGGTAAACACACGACGGTGCTGTCCACTCGCTCAGGGCGATTATTTTCACAAAAGTTTGCTCCACTGTTTGCTCTAACACACCCCATCCTCCTCGTGTCAGTGCCATGCTGGAAGAAATGGACATTTGGAATCTTATCTTATTTGTTGTAAAGTAAATACATACCTTTTTTTAACACAAGTTAAAAGAAGATGATGCTTTCTTTGACATCCTATTCCTCTAGGTGATTTGGACTCTTCTTTCTTCCATTTTTCTGCTCACGTTCACCTGTTTCAGAATTTCAGTGCACTACTCAGTGAACACAGTGAACTCTCTGCCTGTTTCTCTGAGCCCAAAAGGCCACAAGTCCTTGTTCTTTAAATACATTGTGATATGTTACCCTGCCTTTCAGGCCATCTATCGTGTATCCGCCCCTCCTTTTCTCAATTGCTACATCGTCCAGATTCATCAGGGCATCTGCTTATAGTGCTACACCACTACCAGCACCAAGACTCCGGGGCAGGGGGTCCAGTCAGTCTCTCCAACCTTCATCTGTGATTCTACTCAATGATGTCACTTCTCATTAGACTCTAACTGCCAAAAATGCTTGCATTTCACATTGGAGTTATACATTTTGCTCTTTTCAGAACTGACAGAAAAATTCCAAGAGAAAGGCCACCCAGCAGTTGTTTTTTTTTAACTCTTCAGTAAGCAGGACTTCTATATTCATAAGATTGTTGATCAGATCAGATTGTTATATACATCTGCAGTCATTTATATTTGGTGTTATTTTAATTTCTCTTTCGTTCCTCCTGCTTCTCCATATGCATATACTTGGAGACAGGGGCGGAGCGTGGGGGTGGCTTACTGGGCTTAAGCCCGGGTTGTTTTGTCAGAAGCCCGGGGTCTTTTGGAGTGTAATTTT
>NW_005187431.1:1835386-1837620 GCF_000239375.1 Pundamilia nyererei
GAAAAGCGCTATATAAATCCAATCCATTATTATTCATTATTATTATTCCCCCAACTGAGAATTAATCTCAAAAATTAATTCTCAGTCGGGGGAATGAAAAAAAGGAAAATCCATCCAATGTTCTTACAAAACTCATGGTACTATCTTTAATTCCCCATGATTCTCACTAATTTGAACAAATAAAGTAATGTGAATTTCTTATTCAGTCCAGGCAGACATTGCGTCTTGAACATTCTGTAATAGAAAATGTTCCAACCTTTGAGTGCTGAATAAGATTTTTCTCCAAGGAAGAAGAATGGAGAATGACTCCATCAAGAAAACACAAAAAACAGGGATAACAGGAATGCAAGAGCTATAAACAAAAAAAAGTAAATCACTGGACAGAACACCAAACCGAGAGGCAAAGATGAGGCACACACCAAGAGGTGACAAGTGGAAGAATAGGAGGAGGAGCTCAGACAGATGAGAAAAGTTTCTGGCCAGAAATGAGTGGAGGACAGAACAAGGAATAATAAAGAAGTGCAGATAGTGAGCTGTTGGGTGGGCAAAGAAGTGGCAGCGGCAGATAGAGAATACGAGCAGGGTCCCCCACTGCGTGTGTGCCTCTTTGTGATAACAGAGCAAGAGCAAAGGGGTGCAAGCGCACGAGTAAAGCAAATGGATAGACTCCCTTTCAAAGAAGACTTATGGGAATAACTTCATATTTTTATGCTCGCCAAAGCTTCTTAGATAAGTGTTTATTCTTCGCTTCTTTAAAGGAGGCAAGACTCAATCCCTAGTTGTAAAAAAAATGATGCTATATCTGAAAAGATAGCTATATAATGAACAAGATTTTCCACAGCATGAGTATATACCTGTCCTTAATGAAAATGGTCTCACATACGCACATACACACACACACACAAGCGGTAGATCATCTTTAAACATGTCCGCGTGCGGAGGCATTGCTGATTATGACAAGCGTTGGAACTGTGTGCTGTGCAGCTGGCAAAGCTTTAAAACCTCTACAGGTGCTTGGGCAGATGCCTGTGTGTGCGCTCTTATGAGAGAGAGCTTTATTAGGTGTGTGAGGCAGCATGCATTTCCTGTATTACGATGAGATTGCAGCAGGCGGTCTGTAGCAAGGAAGACTCGCACATTTTGCCATATGCACATACACACACTCTTTCATCATAATGTAGACTAATATGGTAATAAACGCAAGCTCTTCTCAGAAAAATGTTAGTCACGCAGAGCCGGAAAGACATGGCACTTAAGCATGTGAATACGAGCGAATACATTACATCAGTGATCAAAAACAAGTGCCTTTTCATGTATTGTGTTTATTTATTTATTTAGTTAGTGATGGGGGAGTTTTGACTGCTAAGGCACCATCCCACTTTCTTCATCAATCAATAGCGAGTAGCACATCACCACGTTTCCCTGATATCATGCAGATGTGAATACCAGTATTTTTGTATTTTTTTTCATAGAAGCAATGAAGCTATGTTTAGCACATTTAGCACAGAAATGCTGTTTTCGTGCATTTGCCTGATATGAGCATGCAGATAGAGTTTATATTTTAGGTGAAATGAACCTAAAATATAAACTGTTATTGTAACAAACTCACCAGGTTTTGAGTTTACAGACAGTTAAGCCAAAGTGCTTAGAAAGAAAGCAGAGCAGGGCTGGGCAGATCGATACAAATTTTGATAGCAACAATGCCAAAGCTGGTGCTGGTATTGGATTGAGACTAGCGTGACAGCATCGATGCTTTAGTTTGTTTGTCATGTGCAAACACGCCTCCTCTTATGCAGGCACACTTTATTCCGCCACCTCTTTCCTGTTCTGTTGTGCTTAGATGGCCTCTGTCATGTGACTCAGCGGCACGTTAGAGGTTCTTCACAAAACGGTGCAAACAATGATGCGTGTGGGAAGGAAGTTCTCTACTTTAGCAACATTCCCTTACATAACTTACATAAAGTCATGAAAGACCACTGAAAAGATAGCTTTGTCCTGGAAAGAGAAGCAAGAGAAACAAAGAGATCCTCAAGCAGACTCAGACCCCCCAGCAAAGACAAAGAGCTCACTTTCACAGTCCTTTTAGAGAGGTAAAGAATAACACGCTAGCTTATACAGTGACAAAAGTAATGTTTCAGCCATGACTCATGTCAGTTATTCAGCATTATTTAATGTTAAAGTGTTATTGGTCGCCATAGCTGTTACTTTAGCAGACTGATTACCTCCAGACTATA
>NW_005187431.1:1837780-1847014 GCF_000239375.1 Pundamilia nyererei
CTTATAACAGGAAGAAACTTCTAGCAGAACCAGGCTCATGGAGGTGCGGCCATCTGCTGCAACCGGTGGGGGTGTGAGAAGGAAGACAGGACATAATTAAAAACACAAACCAATTTGCGGCATACGACGATATTTAACACAGCAAAAAATATGTAACATTGTTATACTTGACATAAAAATGAACTGACTGCACCTGTGTTTACACTGCTATTTCGCCTCGTTTAGTAAATCTGGCCCCTAGTGTTAAAACTTGAGGTGAGCAAGGAGTGGAATTGACTGAGAAGCTGAGAGACACTGCAAGCTCGTCTGGTAGTGACTTGTTTGGGCACAGAGTAAATGTGCCCCTGAATACTACTCAAGATTACATGTTGTATTGCATTGGGTTATTGTCTGTATCTTGTAAAAGCCGCTTAATGATACTATACAGATACAGATACAGATAGTAAATGCAAGGTAATATAACACTTAGACTAACCTCTGTCGTCCACTGATAGATGTGTTGAGATGCTTCTCGTACTCATTGGTTCGTCACGCTGAAGCGTTAAAATTAAACAAGTAATTAATAAGTAACATAGTGAAAAGCGCTCATTTTTTCTTTTTCTTTGTTTGTTTGTTTGTTTGTTTGTTTTTTTAAACTAACCTGCACCTCAATCAGGTTTGTTGAGAAGTTGTTGTTTTTTTTTTTTAAATGGTAACCACCTGCCATGTTTCTAAAAACAGTATCAATTTCTCTTTAACTGTGGACTTTGGGCCTGATTTAAACATGATCAGGTTTGATTTATAAAATCCTATTAGTTGAAATTTCAAACCAGGAAAAGAACATGTTTGTGAGTACTGACAGATACACTGAATCATTTTCAAATATGAAAAATGGTCTTCAAGTAGTTATTTCTTTAAAAGTATTGACTGCGTTGCTCCTGCCAGTAAGTACTTGAGTTGCTGTTGGTTCTAACTTCTCTTTGCTGAAAAAGATCACATAACCCGTGTGCTTTCAGACATCTGACTGAAGCTTTCATTAAACCATGATACGCCTCTCATGTTGAGATGAAAAGGCCACTCTTGAACTTGGAAACATCAGTTGAGGGAACGCTCTTAATTCAAGGTCTATTTAGTCGCTGCTCTCTAGCTTTTAATTGTATCACTATCGTCTCAATTGGGGTATGTTCATTTCCTGAGGAAGGTTGGTGAATACAACAAAAATCTCCCAAAAGCTGCTAAATGATAGTGCGAGACTGTTAAGTCATTGTAGCCATTTTTAATGTGTGCAGCTATATTAAAGGGAAAATCAACACATGGCGATTAAGCCTGTGAAGGACAGCAGCTAGTGCCTAAAAATAATGTATGACGTGTTGAAAACTGTGTCATTTAAAAAGAAAGTTCCCAACATGAGCACTGTTTTTTTTTAAAGTGCGTTGCAGTGATCATGCTGTCAGTGTACCTTTGAATTCACTTGTCTGTCTGAATAGTAGACCAATACTAACGAGAATTTAACCCATCCTTCACACTGAGTGTCATGATTGCACAATTATGTCGGTGATATTTTAACCTGATATCAACACCTTTTTGTGTCACAGATGCAGCTGTGATGTAAAAATCTAACCTGCAGGTTGATTATCTGACATTTAGCCCAATCTCTATCACTGCTCATTCTTAATATCCATAACTGTTTTGACATTTCCTCAGGCGCAGGTATCATTTACACCACCATCCATATATCTTTTTACAGGACAGTGGATCTCTGACCGTAGCATTTGCCACTAATACAGGGAAATCTAGTGTTCAGTGAACTCATCAATAATCTAGCTTTAGCTCTATTAACAATTCAACGCTGAAAATCGGTCCCCAGGTAAAAAAAAATAAATAAAAATTTACTTTCTTCTCTGAAATGCATGTCAGTTGAAAAATAATGGCATGTTTGCAGCTTTTTGTGGATGTTATCTGCATTTTTTGGGGCAGAGACAATAAATGAAGGATGTGCTACTATATCCATGTCTGCTCAGTGAGGAAGACTTTTCCATTGCTTTGATATCATTCCATTTCTACGTTAGGTAACTCTGTAATGAGTGTATTTCAATTTTCTTTTCACAAGTTCTCTGGTTAGTAGAAAGACTCCCCACTGTCTTCACAGGGCCATGACGAGGTGTTGACTTTGTTTTTTAATATATTCTCAAGTTAATACAGACATCTGACTAGACATGATTGTGACTCTCTTGCTTCAAATCAGTCTAATTATCACTTTGTCAAATATGTACGGTAGTCCTGAGATGTGTGGGGGGTGGCAGTGTATGCACTTGGGAATTAAAAAAAAAGGAATAATCACAGTCATAATGACCCATAGTTAAGAAGGCAGAAGCCCACCTGTTCCTCTTTGAGGTAATAGAATTAAAAAGAGTGCATAGCAACAACAGAATTTACACTGAGCATGTGATGAAAGCCTAATAATACTCATTAAGCCATTACCAACCAGGACAGCATGGCTTATGTTCAACCTGTGAGTCATGACAGTTTGTTTCTGGAGACGCCAACTGTAGCAGGAATTAGCACAAAGAGTACTTTGGAGCGAAATATGTCAGTCAAACAGCATGTCAGCATGATGTCATAAATGTGCAAGAAGCAACCATGGAGCTCTACAAGTGTGCCTGTGCTATCAGAACGAAGGCAGGGTTTGAACACCGGGCGTGGTCCGAGAGTTCATCGGCATGCCGGCTGGCGTAAACCGATTGCAATATGGCCCCTAGTTCAGTTTGTCATCAAACTTTGTGAAATAAAAACTGAGCTTTCTTTAAAGTGATGATGGCAATCTGAGCTCACTTGTGACAAGTGTTGATGGAACTGTCATCTTCCTCTGACAACGCTTGTGACATTCATAGCATCCAGTGGCATTCGTGTCAGGTTGGTGAAAAGACCAATGAGCCTATGCTTGCTGCAGAAATTACTCTTTTTTTTCTTTTTTCAGGGCAGTTGTAGACGGTAGGTGTCATAAATATAGTCAATTTGACGCATGGATTGCGCAGCAGATGGTGAGTATCTCAGACGCTGTTCTGAGCGGTGGTTTATGTACTGGTATGTGTGAATGTTAATGTATATGATTCCACAGCTGTTCGAGATATTTCATTTGCTACCCAGGTGTTCTAAAGATGTATGCTAATCACCTTGTTCTTTGCAAAAGTAATCATCACCTGGCACCAGAGCATGCAGCAAGCCTTTCACCATGTTCTAAATAAAAGTACACATCAACCTGAACTTCTCTTAGCTTCACCTTATCCAACATATAATTGAAGTTGACACTTTCCAAATATAGTTTGGTGCTATAAATGGGACGTTGTTATTTCACATGACTGCGCTTCTTCTCCTCCTGAAATCCTTAAAAGTACAAAACTGCTCTATCCGTTCTCCTGTGATGATATGGTGAACTGTGAAATAAGGCAGCTCTTTGTTTAACCATGTGGAGTTTTTCTCGACCAATTTTCTGGCCTTGTCCAAATGATGGGTCATATTTCATGTTTACCTGTTTACCTGTTTAGTCTCAAAAATTGTTTGCGTTCTAATCTACCCTCTGCTACTGATATGTCAAGGCATGCCCCTTTAAAGGCACTGCAGATAGAGAGGTTGGTTGCTCTTTGACATGCTCAAACTTAAGAAATAAAACATCCATTCATTCATCCCTGTGAATTGTGGTTTATGGGTTAATTAACCTGTGGTTATATCCTGGTGTTTTAAACACTGTGCTAAACCATTATAGAAATAAACTAAAGGCTGGTGCTTTTTTCCCTTCAGGGTTCCAGCTCTTAATTATGATAATTTTTCTTTTTTTGCTGTTTTTAGCAGAAAGACATATTTGTCCCTAAAGTTTTTCCACATCTTTGCACATTCCCACACATTCATTCTGATAGTTTTGGTAATCTCCCTGTAGAACATCTGGAGGAGCATCTGTGAGTTCTTATATCGAGCCGCTGATTGTTATTCTGCAGTGGAAAAAGTATCCAGAAATGTGTAGGAGGAAGTTAGGCCACGTCAGTGCGATGCATGGTTATTTCCATGGAGGTGCACGTCAGGTTACAGCATAGATTATGTTGTAGGGTTTCTGAAGGGTTTGTGGTAACGACACACTTAGGGTGTAGATTTAACGCAGAGGTATAAATCTCCTGTTAGGCTCGACCAGTAAAAATGTGATTGTAGCTCATCTTCTTTAAAGATTGTAGGCAAAACAGTGACTTGACAAATGAGAAGTGCACAGTAATGTACAACTTTGTACGACCTCTAATGTTAAAAGGCATTTTATAAGAGTAGACCATTTTTTACTTGACTTAAGTGGGACTTACTGTAACCCATTTCACTCTCTGCTTGTTTCTCCTTTCCACTGTGTCTGTGTGTGTGAGCACTAGTCAAATCAGATTCTTTTCAAAACAACCAATGTATGGAAGTTATACTTCACTGGCTTTGAGAAGAAGAGATGCAAAAATAAAAAAATAAACAAACTCACTCAGAATTTGGGTCGAGTAACCTTCCTTCTCTGGCGCATGTTCTGCATTATCGGGCACAATTATTAGCTGACCTTATCTCACCAGAAAAAAAACACTTATTAGCCAGTAATATATCAATCACTGATATGTCACACATCCCTATATATGGTTTCAGTGCTTCCCAGGAGAATGTGACTTGTGGGAGTCTTACCAGGTCCTGGCTGATGGAACATCTCTGAAGAGGAAGCTCACTGTGTCAATAGTCATAGATGGATGCTCTTGGCGATGAGCTCAGCAAGTGAATCGAAGAGTCCAGAGGAGACTTGCTGCATCAGTTACTGGAAACCAATAGAGCTTGCAGCCCTGATCAATAGGGTTAAACTAGTAAGTGAGGTTACAGTGTGGAGCAAATCTATATGGTGATATAAAAAAAAACCTTAACTCAACATTGTTATTTACATTCTGTATGTGGTGCATAGCAGGGTTTATAACAAATGACAGCCAGCTTAAATGTACTTAAATATATGTCTTTGCCTGATTTGCCTGGTAGAACACCCTAAAGTCTTTTATTTCTGAGCCACTCTCTCCTTCCCTTCTTACCTACCTTCCTTCCTTCCTAGTTTTGAAGCCAAAATGTGTTTTTTTTAATGGAAAATGTTTCTGCACAGCTACAAATGCTCGTATTCCTGTAGTCTGTGGAGGCTTTACCACCACAAGCGTCTCATATACAGACACTGACAGAAAGAGGGGAAAAAAGAACTGCACCTATCTGTGTATGTGTGGGTGTTTGCATCCACACAGTTGAGCAAACACTGTGAAATGTCTCAGTGTCGAAGATGGTGATTTGTGTTTGTGTATAACTGGGGGCAAATTACAATGAGCTAATAGGGGCAGCTAATGGTTCAGTCAACATCACTTGGTTATGTCTTTGATCTTTTTGAAATATATGCATCTCTTTCATCATCCGTGCCGAGGTCAGCACTTCGACTGGTCCATTACGCATCATTATAACACTTCAGTTTTGTGTGGTTAAGAGGAACCACGTTCAAAACCACCACTGCTGAAGAACACACAGGACACGCATGCTGGACATGCAAATAGAGACGAGGAAATCAATGGAAAAACTGAAAACGGATACATATTCCCTTTTGTCTGGCCCATTAGCTTCGGTTGGTGAATAGCATCCCAATTACCTATTTGCTGTTCCGTGCCAGTCTGTTGTACACTTAATTTGTTTAATCACTTCTTCTCAGTCAAACATCCTTCTATGCACAGTACAAGTTGCAAAACACAGCATGAAAATTTTCCAGCGGCGGAACTCAGTAAGTTGAATTCCTTCAAGAAATGGCCGGATGGAGGTTTTGGTTTCAGAGAGAGATTTGCCGAGCAGGTGCACACCTAGACTTCTATTTTCTCCGATAAGGCCAAATAATACCTTAAGTGACTGAATCGACAGTTTTCAATTGGTGAACCCGGCCTGCTTTCTGTAATCTTTTATTTCTTCTCGCCCGGTCTCGTGCTGTCTCACAGTCTGACTCGAGGAGGAAGGAACTGTTGGATCCGCAGTCTGAGCAGTCAGCAAAAACTTGTATCAAGCTCGGCGGGAGGGCTTTTGGCTCAGAGTCCAATATTTTCTTCTGAATCTTTTTCTCTCTCTGCCAGGGAGGAGAGGAGGTCAGCAGATCTTTGTCATTCGCTACGAAGCTGTGTTTGCTCAAAAGAGCGGCAGAGATGGTGTCATGTGTATTCTTAGAAAGGCTGGATGGATTGCACACTTAGTTACCAAAGATGAGTTGAGAGACCTTTTTTTTTCTTCTTTTTTTAGTAAAAGCTATAAAAATGGAGGTCAGGCTGTTCAAGATCTGGAGTATTGATACAATAACACATAACAAAATTGTGGATTTAGCGTTGGATCAATATTGTAAAATTGCTTTTGCTATGCGGCGGTGAAGGTATTTGTATTCAAGCGGCATCGTCAAGGCTGAAGAAGAGAACCTGACAGCTTTTAAAAAGCAAGATCACAGGCATATTAAGGCAGGTTTCCTAGACCACAGTCAACCTGATATTAGAGCAACATTAAGCAGTTTTATGAAGCTTGGATTTTAGGCACAATTTCCACCTTTTCTGTATCAATTTATGGCGAAAATCTGAGATTCACCAACAATTCGGTGTTTTTTATGTTATATTGCGAAGAAGCTCTCAGGCATTGATATTTATTCTCAGCTTGTCTTGTTTATTTATTCTTTTCATTAATTACCAGTGACATCATGCGCTGGCCTGATTTACACTCTGACATCTAAAGGTAGGTAGACAGGAAAGAAGGAAGACAAAAGAGCAAATAGAGGACAATGTTGTCTGATATCAGGCTGCTTTTGTGTCTTTTGTTTGAGGAAGTAACCTGTTTAACCGGAATAAAAAACAAGCAGATTGATCATAATTTTGCTAGTAACTAATCTCTCCAGAGCTTTATTTTTGTTGTCTTTATTTTTATTTGCTTAATTAGTAGTTGATATGAGATTTATTTAATCCTTTAAAAATTACTGATTGCAGTTCTAAATAATGACAAAAGCAAATACAACAAAAAAAGGGAATCGCGGATGATGATGACAGTTTTAGGAGAGCAAGCCATTTAAAAGATAATCGTCCACAACAATAATTCTTTACACTGCAATTTTGTCAAGTTTGTCAAATTTTTTATTGTTTTAATATTTTTCTGCAGTTCAAATCTCTCAGTGACACTCCTTACAAGAAGCATGGGAACACACTATCTTTTACAAATGACCATGAAAAGGGTCAACAAATGCAACTCTCCTTCCCTTCTTGAACTCCTGAATGGTCATCCTGGCCCTGTTTTTACAGCTTCACAAAGCGATAATCCAAAAACAGCTTCCATCAAGCCCACTGGTGGGTTAAAGAGAAGGGGAACCACACCACCCATGGCAAATTCATCATGGACTATGGCCATCAGTTGTGAGTAAGATTGTTCTCTTCTAGTGCTCAAAATGGCTGCGCTGCAGCACAAGGCAGTTTATGGACAACTGCCTGCTGCCATTCCCTTTAAAAAAAGAGAGAGAAATACGTGAAATACACAATTCTTCATTTTGACCTGAGGCCTTTTTCGTGGTCAAATTGATGCACTCTTGTCCCAAGTGATGGTTTCTATAGTGACTTTGAGCAAAATGGAAGTTAAATCAGATAAGAGCCCAGGCGATTCAGACAGTTTAGGTAAATGAAAAAGAATCTGGTCACTAATGACAGTGTATCCATGTTTCATTGAGGGGCTACCTGTCTCCTAGCAACAGTTGCGTTGTCGGCATAGAAAACCTGGACACACTGGTAGCTTTATGCACCAGGGCATAATTACAGGGGTAAAGATTATGTCAAGGGTTATCTTTAATTCAGTGTGTGAAAGAGAGCATGTGTGTGCTTGCCGATCTGTGTGGCTGTATACACAAATCCTGCATAAGCTACCATTTAAAAACAGAGCTTCTGTGTTAGTGTTACCTTGAAAGCAGAGCCAGTGGTTTGAATGACAAAACCTGCAATCTCTTGTGTTTTAGCTCAACCTTCTTATTTGTATTTAAATTGAAGACACAAAAGTCATTTTAGGGTCACTTCCTGTTTTGCATAGTTGAGATGGAAAGGTCTCATGTAATTCTTTGAGCCTCTTTCAAAAGCCTCCAAGTGGACCATTGATATTGTCCACAACATGCTTCATAGTAAAACTGAAACATTTTGGTTCCCGTTATCTTCACAAGGGGAAAGGATCCCAAAAAGAGATAAGTCAAAGACTATTTTTGTAAATCCGCTTTTTAAGTTTTTGTATATCTCTCAAGCATTAGTCATAGTCTTATTTTTGAATACTTTTGTCTTCTGATTTCAACCTAAAAATAAAGACAAGTTGACTTCCTGTTTTCCCCTGACATATCAGCTGGTCATAGACACTATCACTTGATAGCTTATCAATGCTAACAACATGAGTTGGTTGAAAGCTGCTGGCGATTTTGTTTTAAGCTTATAGATCTTGAAGCCCTTTGAAATACAGCCATCTAAAAAAGAAAGTTTTAAAATGATTTTTGCAGTCTAAGAAAAAAAAGACTATATACATTCTTTGATTAAATAAGTTGTATGACCAGAAACAAACAGATGTTGTAAATAGTGAGATGTCGGCTTTCTTGCCGTCGGGGCTGAAAGCTCACAGATTCTGATGCATCGGGTCCAGGCTTTGTATTTACATCTTTCTTTGCACTCGATTCTGGTGCTGCAGGTTTTGTCTCTCTCCAACCAAAATTGACTGAACCAGCAGCAAAAGAAGATCCAAACCACGGTTCACATTTGCTAAAGATCGTCATGAATCCCCTCGTACTTTTGCTATTGTGCTTCCACCATGATAAAAATCACACTTCCTGCATAGCTCTCTCTCTCCCTCTCAGTATATTTCAAGAACAGTTTCCCATCTCAAATCTCTGTTTTCTGCATTATTTGTTTGCAGAAAGTGGATGTAGCTATGGGTAATGAGAAAAGATGTAAAATAGTAAAATAGTCAGATGTCAGATGTCTATTCATATTAATGTACAGAATTCACCTGCTTGCTGCTACTACTGCACATTCACCCAATGTACAGTATGTACTACATATATATATATATATATATATATTAGGGGTGCAACGATATTCGTATCGATATTGAACCGTTCGATACAGTGCTTTCGGTTCGGTACGCATATGTATCGAACAATACAACATTTGTAATTTATTTTATCAACTTTCC
>NW_005187431.1:1847533-1849023 GCF_000239375.1 Pundamilia nyererei
CTGAGCCTCAGCACCCAATACTTGGACATGTTTTCTTTATTAAATAATGAACCAGACCCCAAAAAAGTAAACAGCTGTTATTGCTAGGCAACGGGAGCAGCATTTGGCGATGCAGCACCTGACATTCCTGACCATGTGGGCAGAGCATGCATTAAATGGAATGTTTAGTAGAACTGTGCAACACAAGCACTTAGTTACAGAATTTTTCATTGTATCCAGACACAGCTAGAGACACATCTACAGCAGCATCTCTGTGCAGGACAAACGACAGTTGACGAAGAAAACATCGAAAACTTCACTTCACTTCACTCCTCTACAATACGTTGGTTCCTTTGTTTAAAAGGCCAAAATGAATCGAGGGAGAATGAGAAGAGGATCGGCGAGTGCTTCACCATACAATACAGTACAGCTGATTAACCTGCAAGAAGAATTTCAAATGATACAGGCTGAAAATGTCAAATTAAAAGAAGAGGCAGAAAAATCAAGAGGAGAAGCTAAAAATTCAAAGTTTGAAACTGAAGTAGTATTGCAGGAATTACTGCATGTGGGTCTCAAACTTAAAGGAGAGAAAATGGGAAAACAACAGGCAGAAAACGAGACTGAAAACATGAAGAAAGAACTGTTGGAAGCTCAAAAAGCATTGGAGGAAGAGAAAACCACAGCACAAGAAGCCAAAAATAAATATCAAACTGCAAAGAAGGAGGCAGGAAATGTGATTCAGGAATTACAGGAGGTGCAGGAAGCTTTTGAAGAGGAAAAAAGGAAAATGCAGTTGGCAACACAAGAAGCTGCAAATGTAATGGCTGAAGCTGAAACACTAAGGAAGGAATTACTGTACGTAAAGCAACAACTTCAAGAGGAGAAAAAACGTAAACACGAGGCAGAAAATGTGATTGAAAATATGAAGAAAGAATTGTTGGAAGCTCAAAAAGTGTTAGAGGAAGAGAAAATTAAAATACAGGAAACAAAGAAAGAAATGGAAGATACAAAGAGTTACACTCAAAACATGAAGAAGGAACTGATGAAAGTGCAAGAAGAACTTGTAGAAGAGAGAATTGAGGTGAAGGTATTCAAGAAAGAAACGACCGGCTCTGCAGTGACCAAGAAAGACTGCAAAGACGCACTTAAAGAAATACAAAAGCACAAAAAGGAAGCTAAAGAGCTCCTCAAACAGAAAGCGAAACTGGCCAAACAGCAGCTGAAAGAAAAATTTAAAGATGCCGAGGAGCAGCTCAACAAAACTTTAAAAGAACTGAAGGCAAAAGAAAAGCAAGCTGAGGACAGGAGGGGATTCTGGAGCAGACTGCTGAGAAAGAACTGACCCAGCAGCATCGAGTTTGAGGAGATCAATAGTTTCTTCCTCCTCTCTCCACCTTTCTTTCACCCCATCCTTCTTCTTGGGACATTTGTTTGTTTTTTAAAAACTCTAATCTAAATACATGTACTGAAATACACAAATAAAATTGCCATAACTTGACCTCATGTTGCCT
>NW_005187431.1:1849241-1852072 GCF_000239375.1 Pundamilia nyererei
GGGACAGACGGTCAGCAGAGTCTCCCTGAGCCTAGCATGGCTCTCAGTTAAACAAAATAAAAAGTGAACATGTAGAACAGTGGTGTTAAGCGATGCGGTTGAAAGATTTGGGTGCACCCAACTTTTGTGCTGGTGCACCTAAGTAAAAAAGGTTAGGTGCACCAGTGCAACCGTGGCAAAAAGTAAGTCTAGAGCCCTGCTGAGACATTGCAACACCTTTTCTTTTTCATCTTTTCTTTTTTAGCCATTATGCTGGGGTTTGGGACTACTGTCCTGTTGTATGACAGAGGGCCTCACATTAAACTCTAGAAACTTTGGTATACAGAGAAGTTCATGGTGGACTCACTAAGTGCAAGGTGCCCAAGTCCCGTGGCTGCAAAACAAGCCCAAATCATCAACCTCCATTTCCGTGCTTGACATTGCGTATGAAGTGTTGCTATATTCTGTTTTAGTCAAACATAGTGCTGTACGTTATAGTCAAACATTTCCATTGTGGTATCATCTGTTCAAGGACATTGTTCTAGGAGTCTTGAGGTTACATTTACATGTTGTTTTCAGGATCAAACTTCAATTCTTACCACTTGAGAAATGCAATAAACGGACTTACTGGGCAGTGTGTTTAACATCTAACAACATAAAATCAAAAACTCTGATGTAGCAAGTGTACAAATAACCTTTCTTGATGTCCCCCATAGCAAAAGGAACTGCTGCTGGCTTTAAAACTTGAGTTAGTTTCCCTTTAAGAGAAAAGGTGAAAGCACGAGCAAAGTAGCAGTCTTTGGCATTTCAGTCATATAAGTTCGATATGCTTTGCCTTGACCTTTCCCCGTTCTGGAAAAAAAAAACCTGGCTGAGCTTCAATTATGACCCACAACACTTTCTGTCTCTCTCTGATGCCTGCTATCTCTGTCTCATTTAACCAGAAAGTACATGACCACAATAATCATGTGACATGAGCATGTCCTTATGATTATAGAGAATGAGAGACTGTGGATATGAACTCTGTCATGGGGGGGCCAGGCCAGTGTACTCTTAATGCTGGTCTGAAGCTGGGAACAATGGTGATGGTTTTGTCAGGAAGGGCATCCGTGCATAAGCTCTTGGCCAAATCAAACATGTTGATAATAACACATTGGTTGAGGCCTGGATGCTGTTGGTCGACACCACCCAGGCTGGGTGTTGGTGAAAACTAAATATAGGGACTATGATTAATAAAGGAGGAGAGAGCTGGCAGATATGATAGAGAGAAGAAGGATGCATTATGTGTAGGAGGCCAGGAACATTGGAGATGGATTAAAATTTTTCCATGGTGTAGAAAGGAAGCAAAGAAAGTGGGATAGTCAGTGAGGAAGAAGAAAGTAGACAGGAATACTAGGAGGTTAGGTAAACAGCAAAGATAGAGGTTGCAGAGGAAAAGGCTTATAATGATCTTCATGTGATGCTGGACAATAAGGAAGAAGAAAAGGACTTGCATCAATTAACTAGGCAGAGAGATCGAGCTGGAAAAGGATGAGTTACAGTTTAGCATAACTAAGCATAGAGATAGAAATGTACTAATGAGTGAAGAGATTGTACTGAGAAGATTAAAGAAGTACTTTAAGGAGCCAAATAATAAAGAGTTGAGAGTGAAGGGGATGAATAAAGGAAAGTTAGCAAATTAGGAAGTATAGTGGATTAGTAAGGTGGAAGTAAGGAGATGTCTAGGAGAGAGGGTAGTGGACTTTTTAACTGGACTGTTGAACTTAATGTTGGAGAGAATGCCTGAGGAATGTACTGCTGTAGGAAAGGGGTACAGTTGATGATCTATATGATGAAGCTACGGAAAAAGGTTGTTGAAGCTAGGTCAAGAAAAAAGGTGATGATCAGCAAGTAGCAGTATGGCTTCATGTTAAGAAAGAGCACAACTGATATAATGTTTGCATTGAGAGTGTTGATGGAGAAGTATACCGAAGATCAGACGGAGTTGCACTATGTCTTTGTGGATCCAGAGAAAGATAGCATGCCAGGAGAGGAACTGTGGTACCGGATGAGGAAGTCAGGAATGGTAGAGAAGTATGTGAGGGTAGAGGTGGGATGACATTAGGGGTCGGCTCTGAGTCCTTTTTTTTATTGGTGATGGGCAGGGTGACAGATGAGGTTAGGCAGGTGTCTCTGTGGACTATGATGTTTGCACATGACATTGTGATCTGTAGTGAGAATAGGAAACAATTTAATTATAGAGAGAATGGAGAGGTTGAGGTGTGCTCTGGAGACAAGAGCGATGGAAGTCAATAGAAGCAAGACAGAATGCATGTGGGTGAATGAGAGGGACACAGGTGTAAGAGAGGTGTTAGAAGCAGTAGGGAGCAGAGGCAGAAAAAGGAGAGTTTAAAAGTATGAGTTGTCACTGATCAGAAATGGGAGATGGAAGCATGTAAATATAATAATGGCCTGTATTTGTATAGCGCTTTACCAGTCCCTAAGGACCCCAAAGCGCATTACACATCCAGTCATCAAACCCATTCACACACACACATTCACACACTGGTGATGGCAAGCTACATTGTAGCCACAGCCACCCTGGGGCGCACTGACAGAGGCGAGGCTTCCGGACACTGGCTCCACCCGGCCCTCTGACCACCACCAGTAGGCAACGGGTGAAGTGTCTTGCCCAAGGACACAACGACCGAGACTGTCCAAGACGGGGCTCGAACCTTCCGATTACAAGGCAAACTCCCAACTCTTGAGCCACGATCGCCCCAGATAAGTTCAGTTGGAGCAGCCTTTCAACTCTTCTCTGTCTCTCGCTAGCAAAGTTGACCCAGACAACAAAGTAAAGCTAGTTTTCAGCT
>NW_005187431.1:1854215-1855979 GCF_000239375.1 Pundamilia nyererei
TTTCTTCCTGTTAAAAGGGAGTTTTTCCTTCCCACTGTCGCCAAAGTGCTTGCTCATAGGGGGTCATATGATTGTTGGGTTTTTCTCTGTATCTATATGAAGCACCTTGAGGTGACTTTATTGTGATTTGGCGCTATATAAATAAAATTGAATTGAATTGAATTGATGAATGATAGAAGGATAGCAGCAAGAGTGAAAGGGAGGGTTTACAAGATGGTAGTGAGACTTGCGATGATATATGGTTTGGAGACAGCGACACTGACAAAAGGATAGGAGGCCGAGCAAGAGTTGGCGGAACTAAAAATGTTCATTGAAAGTGACAAAAATGTAAAAAGATTAGAAATGAGTACATCAGAGACACAGCTGAGGTTGAGCAGTTTGGAGACAAAGTCTGAGCAAGGCTGAGATGGTTTAGACATGAGCAGAGGAGGCGGAGTGGATATGTTGGACAAAGGGTGCTGAAAATGGAGCTGCCAGGCATGAAGAAAAGAGAAAGACCACAGAGAATATTCATGGACGTAGTGGAAGAGGAAATGCAGAGGGTTGGTGTGACAGAGAAGGATACACCAGAGAGAGGGTTAGATGAAGGCAAGACGATCCGTTGTGACGACCCGTAAAGGGACTGGCCGAAACAAGTAAAAAGAGACTGTAGATTTTAGTTAACCTACAGTATAACAAAATATGATTAATCCAAAATACCAACAGGTAGTGTGTCTAAAAATCTTTGACTTTTTCCTTCTGGATACAATTTTTTTGCTCCTCTTGATGTCTGACACAGAGTGCATGAGCAGAAAGAAAGTAAGGGTATTTTTTATTTTCAGTGGGTGTCTCTATAGGAGTCACAAAGAATGATGTGACTCCTATAGAGACACCCAAATGTGACTCCTATAGAGACACCCAAATAACAGGTGGGATGATTGTCTCCATGTCAATAGTCTGTAAAGGTTATAATTCTCTGATTCCAACTTTCAAATGATTCATTATTGTTGCGTCAGTGGCTGTAGCTTCTCATTTAAAGTTTTCATCCCAGTGCATATCCACAGTTGATTGGCAGGTCTGGTTGTTTGGGATGAAAGAAAGGCAGGACAAAAAAATAGTGACATAAAGAAAATATGGAATGTGGGGGTGAACTGTTATTTACCATTACACACAATAAAGTGAAGATTAAGCATCACTTCCTGATGTAACCTCACCTTGCGAGGCTCACCCAGAACTGGAAACCCCTCAAGCCTTGCCTGCTTCAAATAAACTTGCATAACAGAAAGATGGAGATGCTTTTCTTGCTGAAATGTAAAACAGAGAAAATAGAGAACCTAAAAGCACCTTTAAGAGACGGTTGCTTCATTATTCAAATCCCTAACAGGCAAAAGAGAAAGAGCTAGGAAGTGTCACAAATTCTGATCAGACACGATCAAAGAGCATTATACACCGCAGCAGCTAAATGCAGCTTCACTGCTTGGCACTTCTGGGTCAGGGAGCATTTTACTGTAGGTCTGTGTGCATGAGAAATAAGAGAAGAAACAGAGAAGCGTAGCATTAAGAGAGGGCTGGCAACACTTCTGCAAGTCGTTTGGCGAGTTCTTGCACTTACGCTATGGCTCCCATCTTTGCATTCTTGTATCGGGTGCTAGTTTCGTTTCCCTTATTATGAAAGCCTTCCACACACCTGAGCTTCCTGTGCTTCTTGATAGGCCCCAGATGTCCACATGGAGAATATGTCGAACAATGAGTGCACTTGGAGCCCATTTCTTGCAATTTCTCTCC
>NW_005187431.1:1856141-1859045 GCF_000239375.1 Pundamilia nyererei
AGCTTCCTGTGCTTCTTGATAGGCCCCAGATGTCCACATGGAGAATATGTCGAACAATGAGTGCACTTGGAGCCCATTTCTTGCAATTTCTCTCCCCACTCTGACTCAGCTGCTCACAGCCAAGAAACAGGCACCTACAGCAGGGCTCTACAAACAGAGAATTGAATTCTGTGATGAAAAAGAAAAAACAAAGCTCAGTAAAGGTGCTGCTATATCACTGAGCCACATTAGGAATGCACAAGGGGGGTCTGGAATAATTCTTGCAGTTTCGAAACAAATTTAGGTTGAAGTGTTGTGTTTGGACAGAAGTCTGTGTGAAATTCACTGGCCTCAGTCGCTTTTCAGCAAGTGCACTATAGTTAGAGGTGATGTTACAGTTATGCTATATCTGCTCTATGAGAGTAAGAAGAGCAAGCATTGCTTCCGAGGAACAATTCAATTTATTTATTTAAAAGGGACAATGCAGTTTGACATGGTTCTAATACACTAATTTACCCTTGTCCTTGTCCCTTGTTGTTTTTTTACATCCACAATCCACAAATTAAATTTACATTATTCATCGATATAAACTACGACTTAAAAGGTTGGACACACCTTCTCATTTAATTTTTTTTCTGTGTTTTCATGAATATTTACGATGTAGACTTTCACTGAAGGCATCAAAGCTATGAATGAACAAATTTAATGTTGTGAACAAAAAAGTTTGAAATACCCCAAAAAGTGCTTTATATATTGTTGTTTCTTCAAAATCGACACTGCTTTGCTCACTCTTGGAATCCTCTTAATGAGCTTCATGAGGGAGTTACCTGAAATGGTTTTCCAACAGTGTTGAAGGAGTTCTGCGTCACACAATCAGACCAAAGCACATATTGCCACTGGTCTAATGTCGATTCTTGGAGTTTCTTGGCCCAAACAAATCTCTTCTGCTTATTGCTTTTCCTTAGTTGTTTCTTGAGGCCTGGTTCACGCAGTCTCCTCTGAACAGTTGATGTAAAGATGTATCTGCTACTGGAACTCTGTGTGGCATTTATCCGGTCTCTCTTAGGTGCTCTTAACTTGTGATTTCTGAGGCTGGTGACTCGGATGACTTTATCCTCAGCAGCAAAGGTGACTCTTGGTCGTCCTTTCCTGGGGTGGTCCTCAGGTGAGCCAGTTTCCTCGTAGCGCTTGATGTTTTTTGCACTTGGGGACACATTCAAAGTTTCTGCAATTTTCTCGGACACACTGACCTTCAATTATTAAAGTAATGATGGACTGTAATTTGTTTTTACTTAGCTGATTGGTTCTTGCCATAATATATGAATTCTAACAGTTGTCAAAGAAGGCTGTCAGCTGTCTACCAACCTGACTTCTGCACAACACAACTGATGATCCCAATCCATTAAGAAGGGAGGAAATTCCACAAATGAACCCTGACAAGGCACATCTGTGAAGTAAAAACCATTTATATTATATATTATATTTATATTATAGTTATTTATCAGTTTTTTCTGTGCTACATAATTCCATATATCTTATTTTATATACATATTGAAGACATATTTGATGTCTTCAATATGTGTACTTACAAAACTACAATAAATGCACATAGTGTATGTTTGAAATTCCAAATTACAGATGCAAAGAGGTATTATAAATGAATTACTGGAGCCTTTTAAAAAAATAAAATAAACAAATAACAAAAAATCCCAAAATGACAGTGATGCCACCCAACAAGCATGTGTGCATTTTGTAAAGGACAGTGACGGCTAAAGATTGATGACAGCTGACAGAGTGAGGATATGAGTTGATTCATTCAGGGGTTTGTGACTGATAGGTTAATAACAGGACAAATACTGTTGGCTCATTAGAAGTGGGCAAAAGACAGATGCTGGCACCAGAAGTCAAACAGGAAAGTGTCTCATCAGTCCATTACAGTATGGTATAGATAATGTGTATAGAAAGCCAAGAAAGTACACACACAGACAATTTACAGAGCATTTCCTTCAGAGTAAATTGATATTGAAAGCGAAAACTTAAAAGCTTTGTACTATTTTCAAGGGCATTTGGGTCAAAATCCTAAATTCCCCTGTGATTTGTTAGGGTTGCTGAGATGTCAGCTGCAGAGTGCAGCTTGAACTGCTTTTCTTTTCAGCACTTGAGTGTATGATATTGATGTGCCATTTACTTGCCCCTTTTCAAAAATGTATCAACTACTGTCTTATGGAGGCACAGTTTCTAGAACAGGAGGAAGAACAACAAGCATGTCTGACTAGGTTCTCTTACATGTTGTGTCAAGACTCTTAATACACGACTTGTACTCTTCTTGAGCTCAGTTTGATTTCAGTTCTTTTTGCATTCATCGATTAACATCTTTTATGTTATCATTAGTATTGTCTTTGTCATTAGTGCACATTCACTTCACCAAATCAGTAAAATCAGCAAATCAGTAAAATCTTACAATAATAAACAAAACCCTGTATGTCTGTGTGTTTGTTCCTTTGTCCACAAACTCTTCCCAGACCATTAGTAGTTGAGCAACCAAATTTTACACACAGGTACGTCTTAGGGATTCACAGCTTCTTATCACTATCATGCTACCCAGAAAGAACTGGGTAGCAACATGCTAAAATGACCTTATAACACCTTAAAAAACATCTTAGAATGTTTCTCATCTAATTTATGTCCACAAAAGTTGAATTATGCATCATGTTGTCATGTTACCTAGCAACCACCTTGCAATGGTTTAAAATGACCCATTTTTACAATATAAAATAACATCTACCACCCCCTTTTTGTTTGCTTTCTTGAAGTGATTAAGTATATCACTTTGACAACAATAAATAATAATAATATATAGCGCTTTTCAAAGCACCCAAAGCGCTTTACAATTCCATTATTCATTCACTCTCACACACACTGGTG
>NW_005187431.1:1859205-1868312 GCF_000239375.1 Pundamilia nyererei
ACACACACACACACACACACACACACACACACACACACACACACACACACACATATAATTGATTAAGATGTGTGTGCGTGCGAGTGAGTGAAAATACTAATGCAAAGAAATAAAATAGTGCTGTCAGCGTTAATCTCGTTAAAATGGCGTTAACACCATAACCGCATTAACACGGCAAATCTCTGTTAGCGAGTGGCTGCACAGCGCTAACGCGTTAACGAGCTAACCGCACTAACGTGTTGACGGCGTGCAGCCCCACACACGGGGCAATCCACGCTAACTCACCAATGGAGATTTGCCACGTTAATGCGGGTATGGTGTTAACGTCATTTTAACAAGATTAACGCTGACGGCGCTAAAATCAATACATCAACAAAGCTGATAGTTGTGTATACAATATGTGTAAATACATCAACCTATGCATTATGTCAAGTGTATTTTAAAGATTACATTGCCTTTTATCGTAGTTAATACAGTGAGCTTGACGCTGGTGGCTTACGTGCATTACTCCGGGCATTTATTTTTAAATATAGCATTATTTATTATATTCACCAATTACTGAGTGCACAACTTAATAATCTTGCAAATATCATCCACAATTGGTAATGTAATATCACAGAGATCAGTAACCAAAATAGAAAGTCAAATTAACTATTCAGAGACTAAGACAAATATCTTTTGTCATAAAACAAAAATAGATCAACAAAAAAAACATTTTTCTTTTTTCTTCTGCCTCAAAGTACAATCCGATGCAAGTGAACGATATTAGTCTGATGACTTGATCAGACTTTTTGTTTTTCACCATTTCTATCAGATAATCATTTCCGAGTTAATCTATCAGCCAGCCAAGAAGTGTTGCTTACTGAGCCAAAACCTCTGCTTTTTATCCGCAGACATGGCACAGTAGTCTAATGTGATATGTATGAATCTGAATTAGTTTTTAATCAGCTACTTTGTACTCTTATACGGCATCAAAACAAAACTCCAAACTTGTCTTTTTGAGCATTCACTTTTGTGTGGTATTCATTAGTGATCGCATTACAACAAATCAGCAACACAAAGACAGAACAACACAACAAGAGCGCAGCTGAGTTGAACAAGTAGAACAACACCAGTTCTCAGCCAGAGCATTGTCACCTCCTATGGGCACGTTCTAAAGGTTGAGAGTGATGAAAAGCAAAGTAACACCCCTGAGGCTGCCTCTGAACAGTGCCTAGAGGGGAGCAGAGTACTGCACTCTCAGCAAGTTAACTAGAGTTCAGAAAAACTGCGGCCTCCAGCCTAAAAGTACATTTAAAGAGTTTCACTGCACTTTTGAGTTGTACTTATTTCTATAAAAGAATTACTCAAACAAGATACTTAAAATGAAGTGTGAGACTTTACATTTGAAAATGCACACTTTTCCAACACAGACAGCAATCTTGGATGTTATTTTTTGTAAAACTTTGAAAATAATTCAAAACATGATGGGATTTTTTGTGTGTCAGACAATCAAAGTTGAATATAAAATAGGGTTAAATTCATGCATTATTTTAGAGACAGCAATTAAAAAAAATGTGTCTGATTTTCGTCAGCTAGTAGGGAGAGCTAAAGCCTCGCTGTCAACGTGCATGTCTAACTAACTTGCACCCATATCTACTGTAACACATGGTCAGGGATGGAAATGATGGTTGCCAGTCATGAACAGTTTAAATGTTCCTGAAACATCTTAAACATATGAATTAACTCCTTTACTCTCGCCTTTTCCCCTCTCTTCTGTGTAGTCTGTCAGGATTGCAATGTTTTGGGCTCTGATGAAGGCTTTGGTTGCAGCAACGACAGAGTAATTAAAGGGATTGATTGCAGCAAAGGGAGGAGCAGCAGTGTGTGTACACGACAGTGGAGACTCACTAAGTCACACCGATTTTTTTTTCTTTTCTTTAGGAAATAAATCAATTCTACTTTATTTCACAGACATTTGAAATTATAGTGTTAAATGTACCAAGTTAATCCTACAGAAAACCCTCTATTCTGTGGAAAGCTAGAAGAACATGTGAAAGAATAACAGAAAATTGTTGTGGCACTAGTATGTGACAAGTCTTTCCTAAAATGAAGGGATACACTGTTATTTAGAACAGTGCTACATATGCAGTAGTAATATCCCTAAGACTACAGACTACGTGAAAAGTATTTAGAGATTTCATTAAGTTGTACAACTGCAAGTCTTTGGTTTAATTTCCAGAGAGAAGGAATAAATCTCATCAAAGGCACATCCAAAAATGTTTCAAGTAAAGTGTATTTTACAGTGAAAAAAAAGCAATGCTTTGTTTTACTTCATGGTTTAAAGTGGATGTGAATAATTAGATCATTGTTAAATATAAGGACAGGAAAACACAATTCCTCATTTCCCTTTAGTGGCACTCCTTCCAACCATGTGCGGGTAAAAGATTGTCATAGATAGCACAATATAACCCACTGGTGAAGTCTGAAGGTGAGTGTTCTATAGTCACACAAGCAAAAAGAGGTGTGTAACCAAAATTACAGTAACCATGTGCAATTAACGTTCAATTCCCACACCTCTAAAATGGTTACTTCAAAGATAAGGACCATATCTGAGACCATTTGAGGTCATTAGCTGTCTTCAAACTGACTTGGTGAGTCAAAACAGCATAAGACTGGGATAAAAGAGCAAAAAGTCAGGTTACTATCTGTTTCAAACTGTGTAAACTGTGTGAACTATGTCAAGATGGCAATAATATCAATATAATATATAATAATGATACCAAATCTCTTTTTTTCTGACCTATTTTTGATTATGAGCTCTTTGTATTAGTAAAGAAGTATAAAGAGTAGAGAAATCATCAGAAGTTCAAAATCAATAAATGGAATAAAGAGAGGGAGCATATTTCTCCTCATGGGCTCCTTGTTAAATCCAGAATTTCTGCCACAACCCAGAAAAGTTCCATCTGTCTGTTGGTGCCTCTGTGGTTGATGACCTTGATTTACTGGTCCAGCGTTGTGTCTTCAGCTCTTACCCGCTGCCACCTGCACAGTTCACCTCAATGACCGAGGAGGAAAACCGTGGATTTACAACTCCAGTCTATCAGTGGAGACAAAATGCCACATCGGTGTTTTGCTGGGTAGATTTTGGTTGAAACGGCAGAACCACAGCCCAGCTGTCTGCACACCACAGCGGCATGTGTCAAGTCCCAGACTGCAGACTCTGTACTCACCGGTTTTGTTTCATTCCTAGCACAGAACAACGTAGTCATCTCCATCTCTGAGTACTCCATTGTCCAAAATCACCAATACAGCTCTAACTGTGACCAAATCTCAAATATGTTACCATTTACATCAGGCGTAGTGCTGTACCAGAGCCAGGGGTGGACTCGCAACACATCAGTCTGATTCTCACCAGATTCAGCCAGACCTAATTGGGGGAAATTTATAGTGTATAAATGCATAAACAAACATGTGCAGCCAGTTCATTTCATTAATGACCAGCATCCTAGCAACAGCAGCGCGTATTTGCAGCTCAAAAATGAGAAATCGAGTAATGTGCTCAGTGCAGGCACGGGTTTCATGCATCTGTTTCTCTCTGAAAACAGCATGGCAGCTCGGATAAATGAAAGCAGGCTGGAGAAGGATCAATATGTTTATGATATAAGGGTGAAGTCTTCTGTAAGAAATTGCTGGGGACTGTGTGTGATCCTGCAGCTCTTTTGATTTATCCAGAGAGTTGCTTTACCACACGATGTGTAGAAGGTCTTCGACGTGCAGAAGATCATCAACTGACTGTGCCTTTGGTAGCTCGGTGGCCTTGACAATTTCATTTGCAGGCTTTCAGGGATAATACCATTCTGTCTGTATATGAGGCCGAATGTCAGGTGGTTGCGGTAGTCAGCAATCTTACGTGCTGTTTGCTCATACTCAGGTACCAGTTTTAGGCATCCCCTTTCAGCCATTGCAATATAACAGGCATGACTAAGGAAAACAAAAAATAGGGATGCCAAAAGTTTCTAAAAAATGCTTTTTTTGTTGGATGAAAACACTGCAGTAAAGTTGTTGACACATTCAGCAAGATGACATGTTTGAAGGAGCCAGGATGCCCTCACCAGTGGATGGGCTGCTGAAACTCACAACTAAAGGAGTATCCAGAGAATATTTCTGTTGTACCAGCATTCTTATTTTTTGACAAAGAAAAAAAAACCTTCTCTAAGTGGACACATCCCAAAAGTGCTTTTCCTAAGAAAAGTTCACACTACTTCATTCATTTTTCAACAGTCATCTGGGAGCAGGACAGTGGCACTGGCCAGAGGCACTGGAAGAAGGAAAAAGAAGAGGAAATTGTCAGGAAAATAGTCAAAGAGACAAAGAGAGAGAATATATGAATACTTCCATTAAACATTGTAGCATCATTTATAAAACCATGAAAAATCTGCTTCATTTTCCATTTAATACAAAAGTACTTTAGAGCTTTTAGCAAAGTTGGACTGATGACAGTGATGTTTAGTTTTCATTCACTTTTTTCAGTTATGTACAGAGCTCTCTATTTTTAACTGTTCTCTGTACACGTTTCTCCACATTCCTGTATGATAGATCTGAACACTCAAGTTGATAATGTTCCACTAAACCTTTGTGATGATCGAGCTGATGGTTGTACATAAATCAAATGGAAAAGTTTGTGCAGTGGTTTTAAAAGGATCCAAAAATTGCAGTAATGCAAAGGTTAATTGTGATTTTGAGCGGTGCTTTCTTTGTACTTTGGCCTTGGAGAACAGTGGCCTGTGTTTGCGCCAGGACTGATTATTATTGCTGAGGCTGGAATTAATCAACTCTGTAATAATAATTTTAAAAAACCATCTAAAAAAACCATCTGGACATCTAAAAAGGTGATTAAATAAATATGTAAATACAATGTTTTAGGGTTATCGGTTTATATTAGCTTGCATGGCAACAATGCTTAATAATGGACAGAAGGTTTGATGTGTGCTTCAATTACCCATTGAAATTCTCCTTTTCTCATTCATGAAATCATGATTTATTAATAAATATCTTTAGTCCTTGGCAAAAAAAAACAACTTCTCGTTTCACAGTATTCATTTTCACTATCGCCTTGTTTTACAAATCAGCAAAAGGTGTCATGAGAAGACTTTTATTAACAAATTAGGCAATCTGGGGGATTGCATACTCCTATGATTATGGACCGGAAAAATAGCTTGCTTTGGGAAATGATTGGTTAGAGACTAATTTAATTTAACTTCCATTTACCTTCCTATCTACTCCACTCAGGAAGTGCCATCACTTTAATGTCAAAATCTAAATTCTCAAAGGGACATTTGACAATGTGAAGCGGTAGCTGAAAATAAAATGTCAAGTCTGTGGTGATGTTTTGGGCTGTTAGCACAAGTTACTGGCAACTGAATGTCCAATAAAGTGCAATAAGTGAATAATCTGACACTTTTTCAAAACTCCAACCAGAAACTCTGTAATTTTATTAAGTCCTAAACTCATGAGGACGGAGAGACATTAAGCAAAGCATTTGGTACCACACCTCTAAAGTCGCAGTTGGATTTGACAGTCAAAATGAAAAGAGAAAAAAATGAAACCATCAAAGAGGTGCCACTGTCCAAACAGCATCACAAATCATTGAAAACTGTACTGTTAGCCGCTGCCACTTAGAGTGATGCCTAGCAAACACCCAGTCTTTCAAGGGTGGAAAATAACGTGACAGTGAACATGCACCACGAACTCTTCAGAATGTCAGCAAATACTAAGAAGAATATTATCAAAGACATTAGGCATCATTGATATATCAGGATGCCGCAAATCTTGGCCCAGAGAGACCTGTCACTATTTTCAAAGCTGAAATGCCAAAAACTGAAGGCAGCTGTGATGTGGCCATGTCTCATTTCTGTCAACAGGAACCTGGAGCTAAAGGATCAGATGTAAATAACTGCCACTGCTCAAACATGCTTCAAGACTGATTAGTATTCTCCTATTGTCAGGATGTAGGGAAAGCACAATTCCCAGTTCCCTATGCTATTAAGTTTATCAGTGACTGTTACAGCCAATGAAATGTCAGAAGCAATTGAATTCGGAGAAAGAACATTGTTTCACTTCTTTGTATTTTCTATAAACTGCTGTTCTTCCATGTTAAGCATGGCATAAACTCAGATGACATTTGATCTCATGCTAATGAGACACCTTTGTGTAAGTCACTGAGAATTGCCCCAGTATTTGCCAGCCTTTCAAAATATTAAATCATTAGAAAAAGCCTTCACTATACTGTAGTGGTTTTGGGTTTTTATGAATATTATAGAACATCCTTAAAGACTCAAAGCCACTTTAATATAGTGGCACTGTATATACGTAGTATAGTGGCAAATATTTGGTAGACATAAACATCTTTCAAAAAAACCTGAGAAACAGAGCTGTGCTTAGTGGCCAATGATAGAGGCCTAGAGATCAATCAGTTTTCCTTTGGCAACCCCTGGTTGCTGGGGAATAAATGTGTAAATGGTGACAGGTTGGCAAGTGGTTGCTGGATGCTGCTGCCTGGCACTAGGTAAAATTGGTTGCAAAGTGGTATACAGTGCTGCACCAAAAATCTCCTTACAATTGCTTTGGTTGCTAGCAGGTCACCACAGTCACCCATATTTTGTATGGAAAATAGCCACTTGTCTGCAAACACTTGCCAACTACTCACTAAGAGAAGTGAAACTTGTAAAAGTTAAATGGAAACCAGATAGAAACGCCGTTAGTCTTCAAAGTAAAAGTAGCTGGTAAGTGTTTGATTACACCAGTAGGCATCTTCCATGGAAACTACCGGCAAGTGCGGCAAGCTGCTTGTGAACAAAGTGATCACAAAGAGGTTTTTCTTTATAACATTTCGCCTGGCAACAGCCAATCAAGGCAATCAGGCAATACACATTTCTCCACAGAGATCAGGGAGTCACTGACTGGTCTTTGGTTCTGTGTGAATGAGGCCTTAATATTCACTGCTTTTACATTTTAAATTTTATAGGTAGGCACTGTAAGAGTTAGTTATAAGAGTTGAAGAACCAGTTTGTACATTATTATATCAAAGAATCAATAACACCATCCTTGGGCATGCAAACAGTGGAAATCATATCAAACACCCAATGAAAGTCTGAATGAAAAATAAGTCACTCTGCTGTGATGATATTTTCCTGAAAGGCATTTATAGCATTCAAAGTATGACAGTATTGACATATGTGAATGTTTCATCTGTACAGTTGTATTGCTACAGCAATCTGTTGCAGTGGTCTTTGATCCTTTGCAGCTGGTTAGAGCTGCATTTATCTGGCCAAAGGATAGTGTCAAAATAAAACATTACATAAACTTACAAGAAAAATGAACCCTGCCAGATAACTATCTTCCCAAAAACACTTAAGGGATCTGAGGGATTTAGCAAATTACCCAAAATGATATTTTTTGTTGTTGTGACGATAACCTCTAAGAGAAAAAGTCTCACTATCAGAAGATAGCATGTTCAGTTTCCCAGTTTTCCACTGTCCTCACTGAACTGCTGCCTGTCATTGATAGCTCATCATGCAGAGCAAAATATAGGTCAGTTGTGGCTGTGTGTTTAATTTCAGTAGTATACCGCTGAACCATAAACAGCTTTTCCCCCTCTGTATGTACTCAATCATTTATGCATTCACTTGCTTCCAACTGTAACGGTTATGTCCTGAAAAGAAAAATAATGCTATTTTCATGCTGAATTAGGAAGTTGATAAAGTGCCAGCGGTGGATATTCAATAGTGTTTTCAGCTGAATGTGACCCTGTAAGTGGTGGCCAGTAAAGCAGCTTTGAAACACAGTATGAAAAATACAGCTTTTTTTCATTTTGCCTTTTTAGGGTATGCAAAAGCCCGGGAAGTAGCAGCAATATGTCACTGCAAAGTATTCTATCACAAGGTGGCAATATTTACAAGTGTTACACATACAGACAAACAGAACAAAACCCTTGACATTTCTGAGAAAATAATGGTTGAAATAGTTGTTGTAGTGTTTGCGATGCAGAAACACACAGATTCTGACAGCTAAGCTAGTCAGAAGTCACTGGAGACTCACAGGCACAGTTGGTGGTACAATGACAACTTTGTCTAGCTTGCGTGAACTTAGTGCTCTTGGAGCATAATTTAGATTCCCTCCGGGATGGTGTTGCTTTCACCTGCAATGCGACCAAACTCACTTTGTGTCTGCGTGTGGCTGTGGAATTAGATTTTTGTCTTTACTGCTCTGTGCTGTCCACGGTGTTTATTATTATTCTAAGAGAGAACCATATCTCAGGTTGATACATATTTCATGCTGCTTGTGTGTGCTTGTGGAGTGCTCATCTGTGATGCATGAGCCCATTCAATAATGTGCTTCACTTTTTGAAGGTAATATATTTATTTCTAATCCCAGTTAAAGTGTATCTTTTCCCCCAAACTCACCACACCCACCACTGTATCCTCTGCACTGTTCACTGTTATTCTGCCTGTGGGGTCCCCCCCCCCTTGTCTTTCTGCTTTTTCCTGCTGCCTTAGAAGTGTTTTTCTTTTGTTTTAATAAACATTTTTAATGCAGGAGATGGCATGAGGGTGTATTTATTAGTGCTGTTGTCCCACCACAAGAATATTCTGGGTTTAAATCTGCTGTCTGGGTCCCTTTTGTACAGAGTATACATGTTATCCCTATCCCTGTGTATGCTCACTTTGGTACTCTAGATTCCTTCCACAGTCCAAAAACATGCATCTTAGGTGATGCACGGTAACTGGTGATTCCTAGTTGGCTGTAGGTGTGAATGCAAGGGTTAATGTTAGTCCTGTTGCATTAGTCCTGCAGCTGACTGGCGACCAATCAAAGCTTTACCCCACCTCCCATGACGGCTGGGATAGGCTCCAGCGCTCCTGTGACCCAGAACTAGATGAAGAGAAATACTGGATGGATGGTTAATGAGCATCTGAATTCTCAGGGGAGCTGGCAACATGGAAAAAAGGAATATGGTCAAAAACTAAAGTTATCTAAATCACAATCACTATATTTACTCATACGATGTAGTCATCAGTCAGCCTGCAGCATTTTCAAACAGTACTTAGGCACATTTGTGCTTTAAG
>NW_005187431.1:1869619-1881853 GCF_000239375.1 Pundamilia nyererei
ACATTTATTACATCCAGCTCTCCTTTCTAAATCTTCTTCACCTATCCTCTTTTCTAAATTCGCATTGCCTCCCTTGAGTATTGTCTAATCTGTCGAAGAAGTTATCTCTTCAGGTAAACAACCTCTCTGAGCCACCATCCACAGGTATCCATCCTTATCAGTGGCCAGTGGGGCGTCTTGCCCACTCAACCCACCTACCTTACTGACATTCTTCTCAACTCTTTGACTGCTTTCACTCCCACTTTTTGACTTTCCATTTGCAGTAATATTTCAGGGTCCTGGGTCTTATTCCCAGAGTTTTGAGTTTTAGAACTTTTAAATTATGTCTATTACTGATGCCAAAGAGGTTATGTTTTGGGGAGTTTTGTGTGTGTCATTCTGCATGTAAACACGGTAGCGTGAAAGGTTTTGAATGAATTCTGATAAAACTTTGTAGAGGTGTAGAGTGGGGTCATGTTAATGAGCCATTAAAATTTGGTTATGCATCCACCACGGTTTTCAAGGTCAACTAAAATATTTATTGGTCAAAAATTGACAACAGCCTTAGAAACTGTGATTCATACAAGTGCAACATAAAGATTTAAAATATCATACAACATTTGACTTCTGACATCTCCTTCAAGGTCAATAAATTGATCCGAAGGCCAAAGTGCCAATTGATAAATTTTATTACTTTGCAGTAACAGGTTATAACTATTTAAATACATTAAAAAATGTAAAAAAAAAATCACTTGTTTTTTCACTTAAGAAAATTTTACTAAACAATGAAGTGAATACTACAAATTTACTATATCCACATAAACAAAATAAAAGAATGCAACAATAAATATGATTTTAAAACTAAAAAACATATTGTGTTTGAACAGAAAGAATTGCAAAAGCCTGCAGGTTGCACTTGTTTTACTGCTCTACAAACCTTCTGTGTTTTTTTCTGAATGTTATGTTTCATTTTGTGTCTGAGTTTGCCTCTTTAATCATTTTTATTCTTTTCCTGTTGTATTTTGCTAGTTTAGTAGCCTTGAATCATGTTGCACTTCCTCCTTTGTCATTACCTTTTGTCTGCATTTGGGTCCTTCTCATCTACGGTGTAATGTAACTACAGAGTTTCATTTTCAGTGAATCAGAGTTATTATTGATAAATGTAATTTCTTCAAAATGTTTAATTTTTTAATGTTCTTATGTTGTAATCGCTCTCTCGAAGAGTTTCCTGTTGGAATTATTTAAGTTTTAAACAGAAGTTTGGTTATTTACACTAAATCTGTCACTTCCTGTTTAATGGCTGCATAGTGGCTACAGAGTAGTGCTAACAGGCTAAATCATACACAATGGCCATTCACTGATTTTCAAACAAAAACTTTCTGGAAGCAAACCCCTCTCCTGGCTCACAAGCAGAAAAAATGTTGTTTTTATTGAATTTGTAGTTGTTTTAATTTTAACATGTTTATGTCATGGTCCTGGGTTTTTTAACCCAGTGTTTTGTGTTTATTATTATGTATTCTGGTTGAGACCTTCTAGTTCTTTGGTTTTGGTTCTTCCTTGGTTTAGTGTTTAGTCATCTCCGCCCATGTGTTCCCTCTGCTCTGTCGGTATCTTTTCTCTGAGTTCTGTCAGTGTATGTTTCCTGTTTTACTTTGAAGGTCTGTGTCTTATCTTAGTGTGTCTGGTTTTGCTTTCCCTTGTCTCGTCAGCTATGATTTCTCCCAGCTGTGTTTCCCTCCTGTCTCCCATTCCCTGATTGCTCCTGTGCGGATATAATGAGTTTCTCCCTCCGTGTTGTCAGGTTTCAGGTCTGTTGTGTTGGTTTTCCCAGTATAGGGAATCCTTAGGTTCTGTTCATTCCCTCTACATTTCTGTTTGTGCCACCAACCTTACTAACGAAGTGGACTTGCATCTAAGCAAGTGCCAGCGCGTGGTCCTCTCTCACAACGTCCATACATCTGCCACCACAGCTGTGACAGTTTGGTTTGTTCATATATTTGTTAGCACCTTTTTCCTCGTTTATTTATCAGTCTCTCCTTCTAGTTCTGTAGTGTTTTAATTTGGTAGGTTGGGTCATAAATAGACATCTGTGGTAAAAGAACGTGGACCTTCGCTTTGTGACTAAGGGAGGCATACAATCCTATCAAGCTGTATGCTGATTTCATTTCGCTCTGTAGCTGAGACCAGCTCACAGCTGTTCTCCTATCTCACTATCACCTCTTCTTTTCTTTAGTCCGTCTATCCCATTGAAAGTAGTTTCCCAGCGCTCATAAAAAGCCTCCCAAAACCATTTTCTAAACTTAAATGTGGCAAAGTTTGTGGGGAGATTCAAGGTTGAGTCTTCCCATCTGAGACATTGACTTTTTCCTCATTTATCTTGCGCCATATATTTTATTATCCTCTACATTACCTTAAATAAAAGGTTTAACATTACAGGAACCTAATAGCTTAAATAAAGGTACAAGTTGAAATACACCAGGGTGTATAAAAATGGCTGTTTGGATTTTTTTTTACGGATTAAAGAAAACAAAATAAAGATGTAAAAGAATCCAGCATGGCACAAATATCAGTTAACTATGAATGTTTTCTTTTTTACTTTGTACTTTGTAAGTTATAACTGACAGTTTATTTCCAAATCTAGTTTTTGTTTTGTTTCTAAAACTCGATCTCATTTTGTCTCTTACAGCCATCATTCCTGTCAGTTATAAACAAGTTACCTTCATTGCTGAGAGAGTCGGGACTGTTGAACTCATCCCTGCTCACTTACAGGGGGCTTTAAAGAACTCCATATCCTCCAGAGAGTATGTTGCACATTCTGTTATTCACATATCAGTAATACAAAATGAGACACCAGCATGCAGGAGAACATGAGCAGTCAAACATTTTGAAATCTACACTGTCATCTGGTTTCCTTTGTGAGGCTGTTGCAAGATTTGTGAGAATCATAATCACAGTCATAAATTCCTCTTGCCAGCCATCTAGCTATGAGCTTTTAGTTTAGCCTATCACCTGTGATGCTACAGGTGAAATTTTTGTCTCACAAAAAATTAAAACAGTTCATGTTATCCTTGTTCTTATCAGTCACACTAGACTAAAAATGGGATGGTAACCTCCCTGCAACTAAAAAAAACTGGTGCTTGCCTAATTGCATTGAATGTTTTTGTGTTTGACAACTGATTACAAGTATTTCCAGCATAATTTGTTTTATTCTGGTTATATTACTATATAAAAGCAAGGCTGCTGAGCACTTATGTCACTTTACAGTTAAATTTGCTCTAAATTTGCAGCACTATTTGTGTAGAAATCGCTGAAGTTTTTGTTTCAAATCTATGAGGTTCTGGCTGGGCTCTTAATGTAAGTAGTTAATTTAAAGTTCCCTGCATACATGGCAACACATTTGCAAATTTCACAGTGTCACAGTTAATTGTCATATTATCACAGATTGCTTAAAATTGCCAATTTGACCCCATTCAGTCACAAGCCGAGAGCACAATGACTATATCATATTGCCATTTTATTGCCACCCTGACATATCAAAGTCACTTGACTGTTTCCTGTCTTCGAAGCAGTCATTTCAAATGCAACAAGAGCAAAAGTTCATTGCAATAATTTTCAGCGTGCCTCAGTCTCCCACCATTGTTCTCCCTAGTGTGACTGTAGGCAACTGATTTCTTACATTGCTCCATATTTTCTCTCTGAAAACAGTTGTTAATTTACTGGATTATTATATCCGTGTGCTGTTTATTTTTAAATATTTAAAGTTAATCAAAACCCATCTTCTCGATCTACAACAATAGACAAACTTCAATCGGAGTTGAGACAGAATTTAACAGACAAACTTAAATATTTGCTGTTCTTCCTGGTTTTTTTTTTATCCTCTTAGTATTTTAAAGGTGTGATGGATGAGGATTTAGCAACATTTTAATTAAAATATGATGACAGTTGTGAAGCTTTTTGGTCACCTGTCAAGTCTTTGAGTGCAAATGTAATAAATATTTGATTACTTAGGAATATTTAATGTTATACAGAAACAATGCCAAGTTTCTAAAAGCTTTTAAGTAATTGTGTTTTGAACTTATGAGCACTTGCAGTAATACGCTCTGTTCTCAGTCGTGGTAAAAATGAGCAAAGCATGAGGAACATTTTTTTTAATCTGAGGTGACATGGCATGCAGACGTGTTACTTTTAGTTCTAGTCTGTAGAAGCTCACTGCAACTGGCTTATTATGTTGCAGTGAGCAACATAATAAGCAACTGGCTTATTATGTGTGCCAAATCACTGGTGAGAGAACACACAAAAAGAAGACACATTATCTACTTTTAGCTACTTGTTTTCAGGAACATTTTAAGGTTATGTAAAGTGCATTTAAACATCTGAGCACAAAATATATTTTCCTAAAAACAAGTGTAACCTGACATATAGCAGTACCCAGAAGCAGTGTATGTGTGAAATCTTTTCTATATTTGCTGTACTGCCAGGACGGGAATATCTTCACTGCTATGCGACGAGTGCCTGAAAGCAAAGTGTATATTTTAAAACGCAGCTCTGTTTATTAAATCAAGAGCTGCTTCACTATGTTCCAGAGCAATCTTCGAGGCTCCACAAGGCAACCCATGGTTCCCTCGTTGATTCCTCTGTGTCCTGATCTTGACCTCACCTTTTCACCCTCACTCTTAATAACCTATCACCTTTTAGCGGCTCGACCCATTGTCTTAAGCTCATCCCGTCAAGGGAGTGTCCAGGCAACCGGAGCCACTTTGCTTGAACTCCCATAGCACAGACTGGAAACGAATACACCAGTACACACACAGACACACACACACAGACACACAAACTCATTGACAAACAGAAGGAGAGGCATTACTAAAATGACCCTGAAACCTCTCTATTCCCTCACAGTCTCCCTCTCACACACTCCTCACACTGACAGTGGATGTAGCCATGGAGAGTGGTATTAGGATTCAGCAGCAGACCCAATGAACACCAGTGAGCAGCCCAGGAGGTCACTACTCTGAATTAATGAAATATACTGTACATCATTTCCACTGCAAGGCAGTTTCCACCTGAAAATGCAGTCTCACAATGAAAACTGTGAACACACAAATGAGTATGGCATAGACTGTGCTTAAAAGATGGCAGTAGCTTCCAACTATGGAGGTGAAGCCACTGTGTAAGCTCTTTCAACCTCGTGATCTTTGATGTCCGTAAACTCTATGCTTATGGGTTTAGGATCTCAATAAGCTAGTTTCACTTCTCACTGAACACATGAATATGCTCTTTTTATAAATCGTAATGAAAATGATATTAGGATCGAATATCAATTATAGAAAGTGTGCTTTGTAGTTGGTCTGTTTCACAGTAGAGAGTGAGCATTTCCCTCGCTTTCTTAGTCATATTCATCCCTCTCTAATCACTTCTAGTTTTAACACACTTGATGGCAATGGACAGATTGCTCTGGTTGAGAGTTCACTTAAGGAATCTACTACTTAAGGTCCTTAACCCTTCAGCTAGACTGGTATCGGTTCCTTTGTGCAAGGAGGATGCTGCCAGAACTACAAAATGACCTTCAGTAGGACACTGGTGTGAATATCTGACCACACAATCAGAAACAGATTTCATGAAGGTGGCCAATGGGCCTTTAATGGGCCCTGTGCTCAATGCTCGGCACCAGGGAGCCCAGGTGGCATTTGCCATAGAGTACCAGGATTGGTACTTCCACCACTGGTGCCCGGAGCTTTTCAGAGATGAGAACAGGTTCACCCTGAGCACTTGCGAAAGCTGTGAAAGGGTCAGGAGAAGTTATGGAGGGCATTATGCTGGCTGTAACATCGTTCAGCATGACTGGTTTGATGGTGGGTCAGTGATAGTCTGGGGAGGGATATCCACTGAGAGATCTGTGTGTCACACAGAGACACACAGACCTCTACAGCATAGGCAATGACGCACTGACTGCCATTAAGTATCAGGATGAAATCCTTGGACCTATTCTCAGGCCCTACTCTGGTCCAGTGGGTCCTGGGTTCCTCCTGGTGTTCGTCAATGCTCAGCCTCATGTAGCAAGACTATGCAGACAGTTCCTGGAGGATGAGGGAATTTATATTAATGAATGGCCCACACACTCGCCTGACCTAAATCCAACAGAACACCTCTGGGACGTTGTTTCGATCCATCCACCACTGGCAGGTTACACCTCAGACTGTCTAAGAGTTTAGTGATGCTGTGGTCCAGATCTGGGAGGAGATCCCCCAGGACACGATCTGATGTCTCATAAGAGGCATGCACTAATGTTGTCAGGCATGTATACAAGCACATGGGCGCCGTATAAACTACTGAGTACCATTTTGAGTTGCTGCAATGAGATTTCAGCAAAATCGACTACCCTGCTGCATATTTTTTTCACTTTGATTTTCAGGGTATAGATACATATCCACTATGTTTTGTTTTGTTTTTATTGAGATCTGATGTGTTTTCAAACTGTTCCCGTAATTTTTCGAGCAGTGTATATGGCCATATCTTTCATACAAAGTCTATGGAGTACACTTGTATCTGAAAGCACATACTAGCAAGACTTACACATAGTGTCAAGCCATTGAGCTGCAACATAAGCAAATACATGCCTAGACACACGTCTGCAGTATGTGCTAAAGTACATCCATGTAGTGTCTGTTGTTGTGTCTTCCACTACACTAACCTTCCTCCTGTTCCAAGCTCACATAAAGCACAGGTTTGTTTATCTACTGACACTGTCAAGAGCGTGCTTCCTCCATCTCTATTACAAAGAAAAGGCCCCAAATGCTGTTTTAATGGTAGCTTTTATCGGCTGTCTCCCAGTGCAACGTATCCTCAAAGTTGCGCAGCAAATTTACACATGGGCTTATGCCTAGGATCTCCTATTGATGGGGTATTTAGCTGATAAAGCCTCCAGGGGGAGACGGCGATATGTATTAAAGATGGGAAGAAGGTGATTTGCTGTTCACAGACACAGGATGAGACAACTCAGAGTTCCATACTTACAGTATGGGTATGTTTATGCATGAGGGGACTAAAACACAGAGACTTCCTCTTCTCACAGGCCACAGCTGAGGACAGTCATTATGGAGAGGTGGGCATTAAAAAGGGGTTAGGGAATACGAGGAGTTAAAGGAAAAATGGCACCAACTACGGTGGAGAGCAGGTTGGGGGGGTTTACTCACTTCTGCTTTTAGCTAAAGTGGCAGAAAAAGGGAGCACTTAACCAAAGAGCACACAGAGAGTGGATATTAATATCTTCATGGCTGAGAAAGTTTTAGAAGTAAAATCGAGACGCGGTTATGAAGGGAATAGATGCGGTGCAATGTAATTAGCTCCTCATATTAGTTTTCCTGGATTGTCTGGTCGCACTGCATATATCAGTTTTTAGCCGGCAACAAGCATTAACGGTTCACTTATAGCTTTAGAGAATGAATTTTGATTTTTATGACTTTTTATGGCATGTACAAATTGTGATAATGGGTAATCAGACTTTTCTTTTCACACAAAGATGGTACAATGTAAATGTTCACCAGGAGGACCTTTATCTTTTATCATAAAGATTAACTTCATGAAATGTATGACTGTAGTCTGTGACAATGGGATGTGATGAAAGTTTGGAAGAATAAGCAAATGATACTATTATATTACACACTCTGTTCCAAAGAAAAAGAAAGATAAACATGAAAAAAGTCTTCAGTGTGCAGATGTGATTGGTAATAAATTACAGAACGCTATCTAGCTAATTAGAGCCTCACAAAACAAACAAATCTTAACTATATACTTCACCAATGACGAACAAAATGAATAATCATCTCTCTAATGAAGATACAGCCGCTCCTTATTAAAGAAATATTGATTGCACTAGAAACAAAATTATATCTCTGTGAAAATAAAATATGATATCTGATCAGTGTTAAGCCTTTAATGCATAGCATGCGTGACCACCTGCAACTGCAATGCATGAGTTAAACGTCATTCATTTGGCTCTGTGCCATATCAGGAGATTATGGAACAAATACGAGATCAGAATAGATCCTTTAAGTGACTTGCACTGGAACTCAATAAATTTTAATTTATGTATAAAATCTAACTTTGACACATCCTGTCTCACGTACGTGATGATGTAAACTCTTGAGCTGCCCCTCATTTTTCTTTCTTCATATTTTGCTTCCAAGGAGCCAGACTTCCTTGTATATTCTTTTCGTGGTCTTGAGTAGCTCTAATTCTCCAAGTTTTCTTTGGGAATTGGAGGTTTTTCCACTCCTTTTCAATACAGTCTTTGTATCTGAGAATCTCAGAGAAATCATTTTTGTTTGTTATTTGAGTCAGAAAATTAAGAGGACATTTTAGGAGAAGAAAAGAAGAAGTGACAGGCCGAAATATCATATTTACAGCAGATGAACAGTATCTGAAAGTCATGTCCTTAAGAAAATCCAGCAGACTTGACACAGGTCCTGAAAGGCCTCTTCATGGAAGCGTGGCTGTCATTAAGCAATTCCTACAGACACAGGAAGAAAAGGCTAAGGTATGTCAACTGGACTGAAAATAACTGGCAACAGAAGAGCCTCTGGTTTGCATTTCAGCCAGTAGTGTTTGGGATTTTGTCAAAACGGATGGAATTTATTCCTGAAGTAAGTAATATCCCCGAGTTTGCGTGGGTTCCCTCCGGGTACTCCAGTTTCCTCCCACCGTCCAAAGACATGCAGCTTGTGGGGATAGGTTAATTGGATAATCCAAATTGCCACTAGGTGTGAATGTGAGTGCAAATGGTTGTCTGTCCCTGTGTGTTAGCCCTGCAACAGACTAGCGACCTGTCCAGGGTGTACCCCGCCTCTCGCCCTATGACAGCTGGGATAGGCTCCAGCGCCCCCCATGACCCTGAAAATGGATAAGTGGAAGCGAATGGATGGATGGATGGAAGTAACATCAGGTTTTAATCCAACAGGCACTACCACGTAGAAAGTGTCCAATTGTCATGCTGAAAAATTAAGATGCTGCCAATGATCTCAAACACACTTCCAATGCAGTGAAAGCATACCTGGATAGAAAAACACACAGTGGAAAACTCCCAGTCATGGATTGGCCTCCCCAGAGCCCAGACCTCAATATTATTGAAGCAGCGTGAGCCACAGAACAAAAGGCAGCCAAAATCCAGAGAAGAACTTTGATGTCCTATAAGATGCCTGGAGAACTATTCCTAAAGACCAATCGAATTATAAGAAAGCCTTCCCATGACAATTCTGGCTGTCATAAAAATGTTGACGTTCAAGTTTGTTAGAATTGGACAATCTCCGGTTTTGCTGTTCACACTGCATTCGCGTGTGTTTGCACATGTTTTAATGAATGGTGCAGATATTGCCATATTCCTGGCAAAATATAACAAAAAAAGGCAAGCTGAGCATTTTTCCACTGCACTGTAGAATCTACTCAATTCAAAATGTATTTGGTTTTAGATATTGTGGAAGGCATGTGAATGGGAGATGTCTGTTTATAACTTTGAGCGTGTTAGAGGGAAAAAGGGAATCTGCTTAAGAGCTTCCTTCTCTCCGTGTCATCATCAAAAAGTCATACAAACATAAAATTATAATGACTTAGAAAATTACGCAAAAGAAAATATAAAAACAAAAAATAACATAACATGTGTAGTCAAACACTGCCAGAGAAATGTATACTATACGGACCAGACGCTCACACTAACACCAACACACAGTACAAGATCCAGCACTGTAGGACCACCAATTAAAGAAGCAGCCAGTGTTGGGGGCTGTGGGGTGGTGAGGGAGGAAGGAGAACAGAGGAAAGGTGGAGAGAGAAATGAAGACTGTTGTAGCAGAAGAGAAGAAAGATGAGGGTTAAGGGCCCCTCGTGCCCATCAGCTGCTGATGTAAAACTCAGAGCCTGATCATTGCGTCTCGATGGGCCAAGAGAGGGAGCCAGCGTGGGTTTTCCCACCCCTTCCCTCCTTTTCTTTTTCCTCTCTCCCCTCCTTAATGGGTACTCTGTACTTCCCTGACTCACTCTCCCTTACTTGCAGTGTCGGGCTGCTGTGCACAGCAGAAACGCAGCACTTTTGACAGGCGTCCTCTCGTGTTGTTTTCTCTTTGTTATTCCCCCTCTCCTCTCCTCTCCCCCCCCTTCCACCCTGCTCTCTGCAGGCCTTACGTTCATAACAATCCACATAATGTTCACCATTCCTGTCTTGAAGCCCTCTGTCCATGTTCTTCTTTTTGTGTAGGTTTTTTCACTTTCATCCTGTTCAATAACATTTGTCTTCACTCCTCTTCAATCTCTTCTTACTGTTTGATATACAAGAGAAGAAATAGCCAAGAAAAACTGACCCTGTTTTCTCTGACTGTCTTCTCTGTCTTTTGAAGATATGTGTTCGAACTGTGTGTGAGCCCTGTGACTTCTCTCATTTGAGTTAATATCCTTCAATTTCTTATCCTCTTGTAACATAAGCCTTTTTGTAGCGCCTGCTCTCTTTTTGATTTCTATGTTAATATTTCTTGTATAAACTCAAACTATGCCTGTCTTGGCAGCAGTGGTCAAGAGCAACCGAGCAAAGATCCTTCCCTGAAGAAAATATAAAACTCCTGCTTTTCTTTATGCATGGCTAACACTGTTTCGACGCATGAATGAATACTGAATGAATACTGAATGAATATAATTGCAAACTGGAAGCAAGTGGAAGGGCACTACAGTGTTTGTGTACCTGTGTTTACTTTGCTGATTTGGTGCTGGTACTGATATGACTGAAGGAAGGGTTTCACAGCCGTGAAGGGTCTCACAGGGCAGAAGATCTTCTGCGCCTCAGCTGTCAGTCTCAGCACCCTGTAATTTAGCTTTCCCCCAAAGCATAGCTTACAGGACCAGTCAGCAGCTATTAACTGAGGTGTTACACCTCTTGTCAGAAAGTGATCTATTACACCATGTGGGACAGTGGTAGCTCATGGAGGGAAGAAATAGGGAGGTGAAGGAGAAGAGGAGGTGGAACAGTAGGAGATGTTTTAGCTTCCTTGGCATGACTTTGAGTGTGGGTTTTTGGGAGGGCGGAGTGGGATGTGACTAGCCCAGAATTAGAGCAGACAGTCATATTTAAGGGAAAGATGCTGCGACTCCAGTTAAGCCTCAGTTTTTTAAAAATACTTTGTGCTGCAGGGTTCAGCTGATGCAGTGTTGAGTGTTGCAGCATAAAATCTGTTCAAATAGTAAATGTGTTGAAAGCCTTTTTCAGACTTTTTTCAGATGTGAGATCTGACCAGTCCGACCAATCCAACCACTACAGTGCCTTACAGCTGCCCCTCACATGTGGTCCCAACTCTGCCAACAAGAGCTCAAACTGCCCCACTGACATCCTGAAATATGCACGAAAGCAGTCGTGATACAGCTTCGACTCCTGGATCAAGCCGTGAAAGTCTCCCTGCTGCTGCTGCTTTCTTATCAGAATTGGATGAACCCAGAATCTGTTTCTTCCTTTTACTGTTTAGAAAATGAAGACCACCTTATCATTGCTTGATGCTAAACTTTATTTTATTTAGAGTGATGGGTTTTTTTTAAGGACAACTTGTCTGGATGAATTGTCTGGTATACGTGGTGCTGTTTTGCAACAGACTCGGTTTGTAACAGTCTTTATGAGGTCTGATGCCAAATTTGATGGCACCAAACTGGTTAGAACCATTATGAATGATATTCATTGTTTTATTTTTATTTCGCTTTTCCTAGCTTGTCCAGATTTTAAACAGTCCCTGATTTCTTTCACATTCATGCATGCACATGTTTGAGTCCCCCAGGGCATTAAAACCATTAAAAAAGATAACAAATTCAGAAATTTATATGCACCCCATTTCTCGCTTGTCAAATTCCAAATCCTCTCCTTGCATCTTGCAAAAGATCCGAGCAGATGACGGAATAGGATGACGAGGAAGCAACACAAGGAGAGAAGAGTTGAGTGCCTTTTAACAACATTTGATATCCTTGACTCGTAGCCTCATTTTAAAGCAATGGCAATTAAATGACACGATCCTTAAATATGATAGCTGGATCATGAGTTTTTTTGTTATAGCCTGGGAACACAATAAACTACTGCTGTATTTTATGACCTTGGATGTAAAACTCTGCATGATTTCTTATCATATTTCGGGATACATTTAAAACAGAAATACCTCATTACAATTACATTATATGTTACACACACACACACACACACACACACACACACACACACACACACACACACACACACAC
>NW_005187431.1:1882656-1885633 GCF_000239375.1 Pundamilia nyererei
TCCTTCCATGATGGTTCCTCGTCTCCCTCCTCTTTCTTGGGTTTCTGCTGCCTGAGGTATTCACTGAGCACGCGGTCAGTTGGGGCCATCTTACTGATGTATTCCTGGAGGTTCGTTGTCTCATCCTGGACTGTGGTGCTGACACTCACCAGTCCCCGACCTCCTTCCTTCCGCTTAGCGTACAGCCTCAGAGTGCTGGACTTGGGGTGAAACCCTCCATGCATGGTAAGGAGCTTTCTTGTCTTGATGTCAGTGGCTTCTATCTCCTCCTTTGGCCAGCCTATTATACCAGCTGGGTACCTGATCACGGCCAGGACAGGCTATTTTTCTACCAGCTATTTTTGTGCAAAGCTAAACTCCTGTTTAAGATTTTAAACGGGAAAATAAGTAGGGAATTGGCTAAAATCGGATTCAGCAAGTGGGGTAACTGTTAAATCCATCACGGTACAGCAAAATCACCATTTTAACCTGCGCTAACCTGCAAAAGATTTTCATGCAACCTTTGTTTTGTAGCATGTTTCACAATATAAAAAACCTAATGTCACATTTACAGAGCCAATATCTGATTTAAAACCCTGGGCACTTACATGTAAGCTTTAAATTTACATTTGATCAGATACTGAGCAGTCCTTACCTTTCAATCTAACCTCTCTTCTTCCTCTCCTGTGATGTCTTTCTTATCTTTCTCCATCTCTGAGAGAAGTTAGCTCTCTTTCTGTGTGAGGAGTAGAAAGTATAGATATTTGTTAAAAAATGAGGTCACAAAAAATACTCGAGTAAAGTAAAGATACCTGAAAACTCAAGTACAGTAACAAAGTATTTGTACTTTGTTACTTTGTAACTGGTCTTCTCAGTTCCCAGATGTTTAAGAACTGTTGTAATAATGTTTTCTATGTTCAGTGAATAAAACTTGGGTTTATGAGATTTGCCAATGATTGCATTCTGTTTTTATTCACATTTTACACAGCGACACAGCTTTTTCAGATCCAAGTTTGCAAATTTATTGACCGTGTTAGTTGGTGCAGTTTTCAGGTTCACATCTTCATTACACTGAAAAAAAGCAGCAGTAAAAAGTACCTACTAAAAGGAAATCATTGTTATTTTTATCATTTGTTTGCGTGCGTGACTGCAAGTTTTACCGAGGCCGACTTCACACAGCTTGCCCCAGTGTGGACTGAGATAAAGGCTAAGATGGCTGGTGGAAAACAAAGTTTCAACAGACCTTCTGACAGAAACACAAAGAGACAGACATCCAAGAAGACAGCAAAGCCAGCAGGTAGGCACAAAGGCAGAGCTCTCGGGGGTGCTAAGTGACAGCTTGGGAAAGATATGAGTGACTTTAGTGCATTGTGACATTCATGTTCTCAACTGTCAATGAAAAAGTCCCCCTTGAGATCTAGGTGACATGAAAAATGACAACAGAGACAAGCAGTTGTGAGGGAAATGCCCAAGAATATGGCAATTTCATTATCGACACTGGTTCGTGTTGATTTTCCAAATCATTCCATATGATGTGAAGGCCAGCATGCACTGTGTGTGTGCTGTGCAGCTGCAAACAAGTTCTTCTTGTTTACCTGCTCGGAGGCACTAACTGCCGGTCCTCGGGGACCCAATCATGAATTGTTGACATACACAAGCAAGGGAGTGGCAATGCAGAAACAATGCTCTGACATATAATAAAAGGCTAAAGTTAGGTTGCCCTCCAGAGAAATATGATGCAGAAAAACACAGAAAAACAATCATGTTTAAGGTTTTAAGGAGCTAGAAAGAAAAACTAGCGTGACAGATGAGAACACTTGTGGCGAGTACCACAAACATTTGGCAGTTTTGCAGGGAATATTATTTTTACCACACCATCAAATACAAAGCTAAATTTGTTTAGCCATGGTTTAAATGGTTTACGTGACATTGTGCCACCTCTGGACTGCTGAAGATAAGGAGTCATAGCCTCACCAGAAACAGCAAAGGATGGCAAATTCAAGCAACAGAAACTGTAAACTGTCAACAGCAGTCCTAACCATATAACAGCGCTGTGTGTCTGTGTGTGTATTTTGTCGATTCCATCAAATGTAGGCAATGATTGCTCTGATAACCTAGCAAACAGATTTGTTTGCAGCTTTCTGTGCTTATTGATTTTGATAAAGTCTTTTTCTTCAGTCAGCCTATTACAAAGTCTCATTTGGCTTTATAATATACTGTGACCACCTCCTGCCATGCATGCTATTCGCTCATTAAATTAACATGAGCAGAATCAGACAACTCTGATACGGTCAGCAGTTATACGTGTTCAAACTCTGGGTGGGGGGGTTTCCATCAACTGCAAATTGATACACAGGTCACACTCATATACAATCATACACACAAGCAGAGGCACATGTTAATGGGTACCACCTGCAGTTTCAGAAACACTAGAAACAGAAGCACTATTCAGCGTTTATCAGTCCAAACTGTAGCTGGTAACGCTGCACCGCAAGATTGTGATGCTGTTGAGTCACAGCGGTCGGTCGCCCAGCTGGTGGAGTTTACTGTGTGGAGTTTGCATCTTCTTCCTGCGCCTGAGTGGTTTCTCTTCTGGCACTCCAGCTTGCTCCCACAGGCCAGAGACATGCATGTTAGGTTAACTAGGTGATTCTAACTTGACCGTAGGTGTGAATGTGAACATGAATGGTCACTTGTCTAGGGTATACCCTGTCTCTTGCCCAGTGACAGCTGGAACAGGCTTCATTCCCTTCATGACCTTGAACTGCATATGCAGTTAAATGAATGGATGATGTTATTCCATCAATCTGTCCACTGGGCTCTAAAGGTCCCCATGTAATATTTAAACAGGGCTTAAGTTTTAGTTTGTCTTTGTCTAATGTTGCTTTTACTCATTTTTATTGTTGACTGACAGTACGTGTAATTTCATCTAAAGACAAAAATAGCATACATTCATGCCCTAACAAGCACAGACCTGCAGAAGAGTCCCCTGTCCAGA
>NW_005187431.1:1885653-1915801 GCF_000239375.1 Pundamilia nyererei
ACACACACACACACACACACACACACACACACACACACACACACACACACACACGAAGACAGCATTGCCTTAGTGAATGATTTAACAGTTTATCTGCAGCTCTTTCTCAGACCTGCGGGGGGAGAAGGGACTGACTTCCATTGACTGAGTTTCACCTGAAAGGCTCTCCACGGCTTCCTGACTTCCCTCAGACCATCCTTGGCTTGGTGGCAGGAGGGAGCGCTGCCCTTGAAATATGCATGAGTTCCCCCCAAAAAAGGGTGGAAAAAAAGTGATAAGGGAGAGGATGAGGAGGTAAAGAAATGATGTGGTTAGATGACACTGTAGTGAGTGTTCACATCAACATGACGCGCTAGTTACTCACATTAGATCACATTTAATCAGGGTGACGGATACGTCAGTAACTCACATTAGATATGATTTCTCTGTGTCACTGATCAAGATAAACCCTTTATTTCTGCTTATATTTTAACCTTTTTATGTGAGGTTGACACACTTCAAAGAACATGCAGTTCTTTCACTGTTCTGTAAGGCAGTGCAGCACAGCAGCACTCGGCTCATACACTGTACTAGACATATCTAAAGCAAAGGGTAATATAACTGTGGACCTTTTTTGTCTTTGGGAGCATTAAATGTTATTATTTTGTGTCTGAATTTGTTTTTGAGGGTGTTAAAAAGTCAAGTTAAGAGTTATCTGATAACACATTAAATTCTTTTGTTTTTGGCTTCATTTCCAGTCCCTTTATCATGAATTTAATATTTGGCTAAACAATATGTGTTAAGAAGAAATGAGTAATAATTACTGGCTCGGCTCAGTAAGCTGTTTACATTTTTATCCACAGGCGCAATAAAAGATATTGAATTTAATCAAGTTATGAGAGGAAGTTGGAAAGTATAAAGGCATACAGTGCATTAACTAAAATTGTTGCTTCTAATAAGAAGCCTCTAAAAACCAGGCTCCTCCAGCCTGGTGCGTAAAAAAGGACAGGTAGGTCTCAAGTCCTAAGATCCACAGTTTTTAATTTTATGACTTTTGTGCTGTCAGGGTCCTGGGTCTCCTGATCCAGCATTTTAGTTCTTTGTGATTTTTGTACTTGGTGTGAGTTTCTATGGTTTCTAGTTTCGATCCCTTGCCCTTCATGTTTCTCTATGTCCCCTCTGTTCTGTGTAAGTCTGTGTCTGCATGTTTGAGTTCCCCTCTGTGTCTCTCGGTTCTTAGAGTCCTCTGCCTTATGGTTTATGTCTCTGTGTTTCTTAGTTGCTGTCTCCACTGTGTCAAGTTTGCGTCTCTGTGTGATCCTACTTTGAAGGTCCGTGTCTTATGTGAATGTGTCCTGCTTTGCTTGTCTCGTCAGTTCTAATTTCCCCCAGCTGTGCTCTCCTTCTGTGTCTCATTCTCGTCGTTACTTCCCAGTGTATTTAGTCCCTGTGTTTCTCTGAGTCAGTGTTGCGTCGTACCCTCAACAAGCTGTGTGTGTTTTGCCTCCATGTTGCCAGTGTTTTGTTTCCGGTTCCACTTCAGTGTTTTGTTTCCAGTTCAGTGTTTTCTGCTTCAGTGTTTTAGTCCACCAGCGTTTTTGTTTGTCTTTGATGCCTTTAGTTTAGTAAGAGGTTTTCCCAGCAATAAAGCTGCGCTTTAAGTTGTACTTCTGTGTCTGAGTCCTGCATTTTGGATCCACCACTCCTGCTTGCCTGCCTGCCACACAGCCAACCATGACATGTGCTCTGTGTCTGTTTGTGGTGCATAGTTGTAATTAACTTTGCTTTTTCATTTCCTTCTCCGTCTATTACTAATTCTTAACTGTTTGGATATAAACATTAGATTATACACTATCTAGCACACATAGGTGAAACATAGCATACTGGTAACATTTAGTAAAATCCTTGGGTATCAAATTCAGGAAGCCACCCCCTCAATCTCATTTTATAGGCTTTACTTAATTTCTTGTTAATGAGCTCATTTCTGCACTTAGCAGTAGCTACACACTCGCTGTCCACTTTAATAGGTGCACATGTTTATCTGCTCATTAATGCTAATAACTAACAAGCCAAGCACATGGCAGGAACTCAGTGCGTTTAGGCAGGTAGACATGGTCATGGAAATCACCATGGGATTGCTGTACTCAAATGGCTTCCACAATCACCAGATATCTGTGCAATAGAGCACCTTTGGGATGAGGTGGTACAGGAGATTCGCATCATGGGTGTGAAGCCCACAAATCTGCATTAACTGTGTGATGCTGTAATGTCAACATGGATCTAATCTCTGAGCAATTTTTTCAGCACCTTGTTGAATCTATGCCGATTTTAACTGAGGCGACAGAGTGGGTCATCTACTAATTGGCAGGTTTATTGTTTGATCCCTGACTGCTCCAGTTTCCATGTCAAATTATCGTATGGCAATATACTGAAATCCCCAGGGGTGGACCAGCTAACATCGTGCCATAAGCACTTCACTGTGTGAATGTTACATAGAAAGCACTTAGACTTTGAAAAAGGTGCTTGTGTGAATGCGTGTGTGTGGATGAATGAAACATGCTGTGTAAAGCCCCTTGAGTGCTCAAGTAGAGTAGAAAAGTGATATACAAGAACCAGTCCACACCATGAAGAATTAAGTGAGTCCAACCCAGGAACTAGCAAGTTATAACTTATGAAGTGGCTGGTGAGTGTATACTGTGGACTTAAAAGAGGTTAATGCAACTTAGGAAAAATGAAAGGAACGTCCTAACCAATTTAACAACAAAGGTGCAAGACTTCAGGAAACAATACAACGATACAAAAATTACCCCCAATTCCCAATGGTGTATTGGAGTAATGGAGGCAATTTTTCTATTAATACATGCATTGTGGAAAAGCAATTTTTTCAGCTCAAAACTAGCCTATATGCATCGCCTGCAAGTAGAAAGTCTGTTTCAGTGGAGTGATGTTTTCTCATCTGTGTGCCAAGGCTCTAATGCATTTTCTGTGTTGCACAAGAAAATGGTAACACTTATTGCCGGTGCAGCTAGTATTGTATACAGTAAGGTGGACATGAACCTAATTAAAAATGGTCAGAAATGACTAACCTGGACACCAGGACAGGCAGTTTATCTCCTCACCATAAGGTCAAGCTTTACGCCCCTGCTGCACAAAGTGCTACTTTATAGGAAGCAGGGACTGGCCAGCAAACACGGCGCTACATCCACTGCTTGGAAAACAAAGAGTTTTCAATGCGATAGACAGAAATGGAAACAGTTTGAGGGAAGAGGAGGACTGCTTTGTCAAAACGCCAACAACACATGAAGAAAAAGCCGACAAAATGCTGCCCGTTGGTTGCCAGATCTGTCTCTGAAACTAGATCTCCTTGTCTTAACCTTCACAGAACTACGTGGTTCAGTTTGACAGGTGAGCCGAAGGATAAAATGAACACACACAGGCTCACTCGCACAAACACGAACACAACCCTTGTCAGTACTCCCCAAAGGCCTGCTGTCTTTTTAGGGGCATATGGAAGAATAGCCGGTGTAAAAACCAAGTGTGTGTCTAGTCCCCTAGAGGTGTGAGTGTGTGTTACCCTTTCCCTCTGAGAGAGTTATTACGTGGTTTTCCATATTGGGAATTGACATTTTCTTCCTTTGCTTGCCATTTCGCAGGCAGAGCTGTGACTTTCTTGGAACAACACAGACCCATATCTCACTTTGAAATGGCTGTGTAAAGTTTTCACAGACTCGTGCACATCCGTAGCCACACATGCACGCACACATGCGCCCGCTATCCCTGCAACTTTTAGTAGGTCAACCCCTTAAGGGTGGCCCAAACTTGCGCTCAGGTAAGAACACAATGCATATTTCTAGATACATGCAGCCTAATTAGGCAAAGAACAAAAAGATCACATTCTCTTGTACCAGGGGTTTCTAATTAAAGGAAATACCTCATTTTCCTCTCATACCTATTCATGACTAAAATAGACATTGAAGGGGGAAAAAAGCCTTAAAGTACAAAGTAGAATTGTTCTCTGCCTCAGGTGATTTGTCTCTGCCCCAGGGCTTAGACCCACTCACTCTTTAGGAGTTTTACACATTTTCTTTTCTTGTTTCCAGAGTCATCGCTATCTTTCTGTCTGTTCATATTAAATACAGGAGCGAGTCGGAAAGCAAGAGAAAGAAAGGCGAGAAGAAGGGTTAGTCCCGTGCTTTCTTGGAATTAGTCCTTAGCTTAGAGTCTGCGTTTTAGAGCATGAAGTATTTTTATCACGCACCTGTCAGCTCGGGAGTGGAGTGAGCACCGCCTGTGGGGAAGATCACACAGACCAGCAGACGAGCCTTTGGAGCCAACAACAGGGCTGGAGGGCCTTCGGGGGTGATGGTACGGAACGGAGAGTATGGATGCAAAGCTTTGTTAGCTTGCAGTGACAGATAGTTAGGTGGTGTTAGTGTTGCTCGCTTGGGGCAGGGGACATGTTGGAGGGAAGTAAAAATAAGCAAAGGCAGAAATCCAGTGAGGTTTATCTCATCAGAGCATCAATGCTGACATACGGGACAGATCTGTGGATGGCTTTCACACGAAAAAACCAGTATCACTTAAGTGCTGCAACCTTACTCGACTCAGAATAATCAAGCGGTTAAACGGGCTGCCTTTGGTGGTTTTTTCGCACTAGAAATATGGATCCAATATAACTCTGACAACCTTCTGCCTACAGTTTCTATTTATGTTTTATTCATCTTCTGCGGTGGAGTATGAGCTGCTTTTTTTTTTTTTTTTAAATCAGCCTAATAAAACGTTACCTCTTGTGTACCATTTTTTTGTTCATGTTTTTGTTACAGATGAGGTAAAAGTGTAATTTAAAGAAACTAATTTTCCACAAAATCAGTCTCAAAATCGCCTTTTAAGAGATTGCATTTAACCTAACTTCGTGTTCTCCTAATCACTAAATTTCTCTTTTTCCCCCCGCAGTTCTTTTCTTTCCTCATCTCTCTGCCCTCAGCACAAACATAGATTCTGAAATGATGTAGGTTATGCAATTAAAAAGAAAACAGCCAACACATGTTTACCTCATCCAGAGTATGCAACAGAGCTGACAACAGCATGGCAGTATTCATTTCAATCTAGGATTGGCAGTCAGCTTGGAAAAATCAATATCCCTCGCTTCCAGAAAATAAAACTGCACAGAGGAAAATAATTGGAGCCTGTCAAAGATGTTACTCATGCAGTTATGTCTAATAATGTAGTCATATGTTAAATGCACACATTGCTTGCCATGTACCCTGAATATTGAGTGACTGGAGTCATTTTATTATATTTTTTGTTTATTTTTTTATATTGCCTTCAAGCGGCTGTTTATAGTTAATAACTACCACCTTAAGAGACTGATAACGTTGCATTATTTAGCATTGATGGTATTGAATCTCAGACTTAAAATGTGACAAATTTAATGCTAAAACCTTGAAGAACTACAACGGTTCACCCCTTTAAGTCATAGCAGCATTAGGCAAACACTTTTAGGCATTTGGAATAAAATGTGTGCCATATAGACGAGCTTATATACTTTCTGATCGATAATTCGACTGCATAATAGAGAACGTATGATGTTTTTTTTCTAACATTAATCTTTTATTAACAGACAAAATGGCCAAAGAGACAGTTTAAAAATAAAAAAACAAACAAAAAATATACTCACTAGGTACACCTAGCTAGTACTGAGTTAGGCCCCCCTTTGGCTTCAGATCCACCTTAAGTCTAGAAACATTCATCTTAGATTCTGGGTCATAATGACATTATAGCATCACACAACTGAGATCAGGTGCCTGTAGATGCTACTGAGTATAGTGAACTCACTGTAATCTTCAAGAAACCAAAGAAACCAATTTGGTGTATTTTCCAGCTGGATGTAGACATCAGAAGATGGTACACTGTGGTCATAAAGGGATGGTCAACAACACTTGGGTAGGCTGTTTCTATATTTTCTATCTAATAATACCATGAACCATTGTCACAAGTCCAGATGGATCTATGCTTTCATGTTTTTATGTGAAATTTTGATCCGAAAGCAGAAATCGAGAATCATCAGATCCTCTGTTGTATTCTGGTGCAAATTGCAGCTTCAGTTTCCTGTTCTTAGCTGGCAAGAGTAGCACCCGGTGTTGTGTTCTGCTGCTACAGTGGGGCAAAAAAGTATTTAGTCAGCCACCGATTGTGCAAGTTCCCCCACTTAAAATGATGACAGAGGTCAGTAATTTGCACCAGAGGTACACTTCAACTGTGAGAGACAGAATGTGAAAAAAAAATCCATGAATCCACATGGTAGGATTTGTAAAGAATTTATTCATAAATCATGGTGGAAAATAAGTATTTGGTCAATAACAAAAATACAACACAATACTTTGTAACATAACCTTTGTTGGCAATAACAGAGGTCAAACGTTTACTATAGGTCTTTACCAGGTTTGCACACACAGTAGCTGGTATTTTGGCCCATTCCTCCATGCAGATCTTCTCGAGAGCAGTGATGTTTTGGGGCTGTCGCCGAGCAACACGGACTTTCAACTCCCGCCACAGATTTTCTATGGGGTTGAGGTCTGGAGACTGGCTAGGCCACTCCAGGACTTTCAAATGCTTCTTACGGAGCCACTCCTTTGTTGCCCGGGCGGTGTGTTTTGGATCATTGTCATGTTGGAAGACCCAGCCTCGTTTCATCTTCAAAGTTCTCACTGATGGAAGGAGGTTTTGGCTCAAAATCTCACGATACATGGCCCCATTCATTCTGTCCTTAACACGGATCAGTCGTCCTGTCCCCTTGGCAGAAAAACAGCCCCATAGCATGATGTTTCCACCCCCATGCTTCACAGTAGGTATGGTGTTCTTGGGATGCAACTCAGTATTCTTCTTCCTCCAAACACGACGAGTTGAGTTTATACCAAAAAGTTCTACTTTGGTTTCACCTGACCACATGACATTCTCCCAATCCTCTGCTGTATCATCCATGTGCTCTCTGGCAGACTTCAGACGGGCCTGGACATGCACTGGCTTCAGCAGCGGAACACGTCTGGCACTGCGGGATTTGATTCCCTGCCGTTGTAGTGTGTTACTGATGGTGACCTTTGTTACTTTGGTCCCAGCTCTCTGCGGGTCATTCACCAGGTCCCCCCGTGTGGTTCTGGGATCTTTGCTCACCGTTCTCATGATCATTTTGACCCCACGGGATGAGATCTTGCGTGGAGCTCCAGATCGAGGGAGATTATCAGTGGTCTTGTATGTCTTCCATTTTCTGATGATTGCTCCCACAGTTGATTTTTTCACACCAAGCTGCTTGCCTATTGTAGATTCACTCTTCCCAGTCTGGTGCAGGTCTACAATACTTTTCCTGGTGTCCTTCGAAAGCTCCTTGGTCTTGGCCATGGCGGAGTTTGGAGTCTGACTGTTTGAGGCTGTGGACAGGTGTCTTTTATACAGATGATGAGTTCAAACAGGTGCCATTCATACAAGTAACGAGTGGGGGACAGAAAAGCTTCTTACAGAAGACGTTACAGGTCTGTGAGAGCCAGAGATTTTCCTTGTTTGAGGTGACCAAATACTTATTTTCCACCCTAATTTACGAATAAATTCTTTACAAATCCTATCATGTGAATTCATGGATTTTTTTTTCACATTCTGTCTCTCACAGTTGAAGTGTACCTCTGGTGCAAATTACTGACCTCTGTCATCATTTTAAGTGGGGGAACTTGCACAATCGGTGGCTGACTAAATACTTTTTTGCCCCACTGTATAATCATTCTGTTTCAAGGTTCAGCGTGTTGTGCATTCAATTCTGTATGCCAAGTGATTATTTGAGTTACTTTTGCCTTTCTATCAGCTCAAAGCAATCTGCCTATGACCTCTGGCATCATCAAGGCATTTTCAACCAGAGAAGTGCCACTCACTGGGACCTTTGTTTGTAAACCCTTAAAATCGCAGTAGATCATCAGTTTCTGAAATACTCATATCAACACCTCTGGCACGAACAAGAGAACGTCAGCAGTGTCTTTATCATATAATGCAGTGCGTGCATTGTATCTGATCGCTTGATTCAATGTTTACATTATCAATCAGTTCAACAGGTGTATCTAACAAAGTAACCAATGAGTGAACCCAACTGTGCTTGATAAACTGCCAGTCCTCCTTCCACTTTTCAGTCATTTTGACAATCAAAAACACTGACAACAAATGTGATAAATAAGAAAAGAACATAAACTCAGCTGAACAGCCAACACGTTCCTGGTTGATTGGCGCTATACTCATAAACATAATGGACAGACGATTGCCAATCAATCAGAAAGAATGATCTGCACAACCTGGTCATGGCACTGCCCCGTATGAAAGCTCTGACTGTGAGCTGACAGGTTTATTTGGATGATTTTGAATATTTATTATTGAACAGGAATTTGACATTGTTTTTCAGCATTTTTGACAAAAACATTGCTTTTTGAAGGACAATCCATAACTTGTTGGTCAGGTCCCTGTGTCTCCTCTGCCATCAAGGTTGTTGTTTACACAGCGTATATGTGCCTGGATTGATATTTTTACAAAACTGATGAAATTGTACAACAGCCATTAAAAGAGAGGGATGGCAACAATTATCAAAATGTTGATAATTGCGAGCATACATAGATGGATATATTAGATGTTTCAAACTGAGCAAACAACTTTTTTTCTCTACAGATTTGTGCAACAGATACATGATTGCAGAGCAGTGGCCCTTTTAAGTCAAGTAGCCCTTTATAATTACAAAAGAAAGAAGAAAAGAAAGACGGAAGAAAAACGAGGAAAGAAGTAAGATTAGAGAATAGAAATAAATGATTGATTTTCCTGCAGATTTCAGTATGAAGTGTCAGGAGGGGAGAAATCGACTTGTCTGATCTCGTCTCACCAACAGAGCTGACATATACACCTTAGATCAAGACAAGCAGGGAGTGCGCCAGAGTGGCAGGTTTGATGTCATGCTAACTGCTGCTTCACTGAAGACAGTGTTACATGCCCTTGAATGACTTATTTATGGCACACTCAGTGCAGAACCTATTGCCAAAAAGTACTCATTTTCACGAGTTCTGCTTGTTTCAAGCTAATGAGCTACTGAAGCTCTCTCTTGAGGTTGCTTGAGGTAATTTTTAGCTATGAGACCCTGTGCAACCTGTACAACCCTTTCTTGTTATTACTTCACTGGGAATATGGACAACAGGCCAAAAAAAAAAAGAATGATGCAATAAAACATTTCATCTTGTCCCTGGTGAATGAATCACAAATCAGTAGGGGCGTAAGCCATCTCTTATGAACCCATCAAGGACTTCTGTCATGGTTAGGCATGTCAAAGTGTGCTTTGATTTCTGGGATGTCTATGCAAGAGCTGGCCGTACATCAAATCTACCTGCTGTCTGGCAGCAATATCAAACTATTCCTCTTAATTATTTAAAAGGCTTCAAACTAGTTGCCTTTATTCTTTCGCATTAATCGGGATACAATTAGATTCATTTCTTCTACTTTAAATGTGCAAAGACAGAAGACTGCATGCAAGATTAGTTTCCAAATGATCCTTTCAGGAGCATGTTTTCACGGCTTGGTCACCCCTTGAATTGGCTAGTTTCAAGTGCTTGGTGTTCCACTTCCCAGCACAACAGCACAAACACACACCCAAGCTTTCTGTTGCTGTTGGTTGTTAAATTCCAGCCGCGGGTATGATAGTGAATCATTGATGGGGGAATGGGAGGGATGATTCCTCTTGGAGCTTGGTTTGGAGAATACCAAGAGCTCAGCAATGAATACTGAAATATGAAGTTTGAGAGGAGAGAGCGGGACTCTCACACAGCCAAGGATCAGAGGCCTGTATGAATCAGTAATGCTTCACTCGCACGCATTCACTCACACACACACACCATGCACTCTTCTTGCTACTACATCATTCTCTCTCATTTTGCTTTTTATACTTCATTCTATCTCCTTCAAATCCAGCATGATGCTGTGTTTTAATGCAATGTTTTTGAGAAGAAATATCCTGCTGTCAGTGATTTAAAACATCAAGACCTGGCTGTCCTTGATTGCTTTGTTCTCAGTATCTTCAAAAGCGCAACAGAAGAGTTTGCCTCATCTGTTTAGTCCACACAGTGTGTAAAGCTGTAAAACAATGTATATACTCCTCTCTCTTTGTGTCTGTGTGGGATAAAGTAAAAAGAGTGATAAAACCATAAAAAGCAGGCAGTTTATGAAAAGCATGACACAAAAGAATAAAAAGAGATGGGAAGAGGAAGCGTAATCAATAAAAAGTTCCCTTTTTGGATGCGGAAATAGGAGGAAAATGAAGATGGGGACGAAGACAATGGGAGGAACTTTAGTGGGAGACTTGCAGGCAGGAGGTCGGAGGTTTCGCTTAAAAGTCGGCGAGACAGTTCATTTAAAGAAAGAACACAAGGCAGTGCTCCTGGGAGCTGGTTGCCTACGCAGGAAGTATACAAAGGAATTCTGTGCTTCAAAAGCAGTTTGCACAGACGCTCCATGACTCTAAGGAATAAATTAATTACAACCTTGTTCAATACTCACACGCGGTACTTTCTTTCTCATTCACAAAGAGAACATTTGTTTTAATTTAATGGCCATAGTTCATGTTTTGTCGTGAAGCTAAATGGCAGAAGGATCTGTCGTTTCCTGCATGAGCTCCAACTTTGATCTTCCATCATCATTTTGTTTCCTGTAACGATGCAACATTTGTCATCACTGAAGCATAACTCGAAGGGGATTTATGTAGTCACCAAACCCCTAAAAACATACTGTGCTTTTGCAGTGGAAGAAAAACGGGAGAATTCATCCCTTCTTCAGCTTGCACAAAGAAACCTTGGAGTAATTTCAATAAGTGTATAACGAAATAAACAAGATGCTTTACAGCTGAAGTGATTGTGTGTTGAAGATGATGTTGAAGTGTTTTAGCCAGGCTAGCAGCAGGGCTTTCAAAAGGCAATTTCTGTTGGCCCTCTGTTTCAAGTCCCAACTGAATGATTTGATGGATTGCATACAGTATATTGCCAAAAGTATTCAGTCACCCATCCAAATCACTGAATTCAGGCTTCAAATCACTTCCACAGGCCTCAGGTGTATACATTTAAGCATGCAGATTGCTACTACAAACATTGGTGAAAGAGTGGGTCACTTTCAGGAGTGGGCCACTTTCATGTGAATTCCAGTGTGGTATTGTGATAGGATGCCACCTGTCCAGCAAGTCCAGTTGTGAAATGTCCTCATTACTAAATATTCCACAGTCAACTGTTAGTCATATTATGACAAATTGGAAATGATTGTGAATGCCAGCAACTCAGGCACAAAGTGGTAGGTCACGTAAAATTTCAGAGCAGGGTCAGCAGATGCTGAGTGAGCAGAGGTCACAGAGTCAATCACTAAAGACCTCTAAACTTCACGTGGCCTTCAGATTAGCTCAAGAGCAGTGCACAGAGAACTTCATAAAATGGATTTTCATGGCTGAGCAGCTGCTTCTAAGCCTTACATCACTAAGCACAATGGAAAGTGTCGGATGCAGTGTTGGATGCAGTGCTGTAAAGCGCGCTGCCACAGGACTCTAGTGACAAATTATGCTTCTCCTTTTGGCAATCTGATGGCCCAGTCTGGGTTTGGTGGTTGGCAGGAGAAGAGTACTTGTCTTGAGTATGAAGGTGGAGGGGGATTATGATGTGTGTGTGTTTTGTTTTTGTTTGATTGTTTTCAGGAGTTGTGTTTGGCCCATTAGCTCCAGGGAAAGGGACTCTTAATGATTCAGCATTTTGGAAAATTTCTCTGGTTGATTGTGACCCACAACTGTTTTCACACCCTGGCTAGTGTGTTTTTGGTAGAGGATGAATAGAGGGTCCATGACCCTCTTGGGGACACTCCCATAGGGCTTAAAATCTGGGACTCTCCACCATTTACTCTTAGAACAGAAGAAGCTTCTTGGATGAGAGATGAAACGTCTTCAAGAAATGTAAAGAAGTTCAGACACTTTTCTTTCCAAGCTCCTTAGACTTTGGACAATTTCATGCTCCCAACATTATGGGAACAGTTTGGGAATGGCCCCTTCCTGTTCCAACATGACTGCGCCCTTGAAGAATAGTCAAAAATTCACTTAACTGCAAAACCTTGTGGAAGGCCTTCCCAGAACAGTTGAAACTGTAACTGTTTTTAGCTACAAATGGTGGGCTGCCATCATATTAAACCCTTTGGGATGTCACCCACATTCATATGTGTGTGAAGGCAGACAAGCAGATACTTTTGAAAATGTAGTGTGGAAATTGTCACTATATTTTTTTTCTAGCAATATTAAAATATAGGAAATTGCTTGTTTCACGAAATAAAGATTATCTGCTTCAGGAGCTCCTGTGCAATTGTACTGGAACTACTGTGAGTTTTCTTATTTTAGTCATGCTTTTAATGTTTCACACTAAAGTGAAAATAAAGTGTAAATACAATAATAGAGCAGAATAATAAACCCATCTTGCTTCTCTTAACACCTCGAACCTTTTTGTGGGAAATTAGTGTCTATTGGCAAGTCTTTGGAAACAACTTCTGACTGCTGGTACGAAAGTCATGAATTCAAAAGGAGTGGTGATAAGAGAGCCAAAGATTAGGAATGAGTGGCTGAGTAGATGAGGGATAATGGATAACAGTCCGGTTTCAGAAGGCAGCTGTCGCGTGGGAATTCTGAAGAGGGCCGATTCAGGCCGGCTGAGAGAGGAAGCTGATTATCCACCCTCCTTTTGTGTGCAGGATCAGGATCAGCAAGCAAATCCTCCACTCGCAGAGGAGAGTCGAGTAAGGGGAAGGCAGGGAAGGTGAGTCATGGAAAGACAATGAATGGAGAGGACACGAGGGAGAAAAGGAGATGGAGGAAGAATTAAAAAAGAGAGAGATGCTAAGGGATTGAAATAAGAAGAAGTGGGTGGGAAAGGGAATGGGAGGTAGGGCGGTAATTTTACCTTTTGTGCCTTGATTTGGCATATACAATGCAATCAGTCAGTGAAATCTGCATCAGTCATTGATGCAGATTTCACTTGCCATTCATGATTGTGGTCATATATATCATTATACTCTCTTTCATGTATCTGATTTTTAGTCCTCATTACCCACTTCATTTTACTGAAGACTGCTTTGTTCCTATCCCTGTTTTTTTTTCACACCTCACAGTCTCTGATGATTAAATGAACTCAGAAATATCTTGCTCTAACAACCTGTGCTGTTCCTGTTCGTCAAGGGAGCAAAAGAAGCCAAACTAATTGCATGCACTTCTGGATGTGCTGGATATCTAGCGAGGCTGGATTGTAAAGCATTTTGCAGGAGTATACAGCCAAGCCTGTGTGTGTTATTTGTCTTGGTTCTAGGTTCTACTTTCTTGTGCCAGACATACCTACCTCTCCATGGTACCTGCAGCAATACAGGAGCCATTAGACACTCACTGAGTGATGAGACGAAGCAGTTTTCATTAAAAAGACATTTGGTGAAGACTGCAGGCCTTGAATTGATGTGAAGTGAGAGACAAAAGCTCGTGTTTGTCTTGGGGGGGTAGATGAGTGACTCATATGTCATTGTTTCGTACTGCAAAATAGAAGAAAAAAAATTTCTGCCACTCTAAACAACGACTGAAAGCAAGCCAAGGTTTAATACCGATGAGAGGGAGGCAGGTGCTCAGGCGTGCATGTACGTCTGAAAATGTGCATGTCAGTGTTTATGTGCTGGAAGGAGTAAGCGAGGGGAGAGAGTGAAGGACGGTGCGAAGTCATTTGGCGAATTTGTTGAACGCTGTAGAGTGAAACCGAGATGCTGTTGCTAACACCTGTCAGTAAAGTAACATGAACCAACAGAGGAAGAACTCTCTCCCTATCTATATCCTCATGCATCAATACCTAACACATAGATCTAAAAAAAAAAAAAAAAAAAAATCTGCGCCTCCCCTGGGGAAGGAACCCCACTGGAAAGGACAATTCATTGGGCCACCAGCCATTGCAGCCAGAGAGTATTACTGTCATCCAGAGACAGATTTGAAGAGAAGAGGTCAAAAGGGGAGAAGGCTGAATAATTTTCTTTTTCTCTTCAAAGGCGAGAGATGAGGTGGAGGTATATTTTTAGGGTCATTAGTCTGTTTATTTGTCTTTCAGCAAGATTTATGAAACACTACACACTGCAGATTTCAGGAATCTTGGGGGAAGGGGTCTGCGATACTGCTAAAGTTGGTGTCAATCCAAAAACCAAGTACATATATAACCAGTATCACTGATACCAAGTACTGATACTGGTAGGGGAGAGCAGTCTGAAAACATTTAGAAAACAAAATGAAATCATTCTTGCTTTCTACTGTAATTAGTCAAGACAGCAAAACACAGGTTTTCACATTTTGGAACTGGGCCTGTCTGAGGGATTTCCCTCCTCCTCGCTTCGGTTCTTTTGCTGGACGCTCTGGAAGAAAAGAGAACTTTTCCCCATTTCTTTGTGAGTTTGTATAAAATGGTGGTGTTGCCAGAGTAGAGATTTTCCCTCCTACACATACCACTGTTTGCAGTGTTCTCATTTACAGCCGTAAAACATCTCCGCAGGATGCACCTCTTTCTCGCTCACCGTAGCCTACATGCGTCTGCTCGCTGCGTGCATGCCGAGTCAAGTGACGCACGACAACAAAGCACAGCAGAGCAGAGAAGGAACAAAGTGTGCAGGGATGAGAGCTCCTCTCTGTTTACACAGACATGTCAAGTTTTTGATGAACGAGAGCAATGTACTGAACACAGAGGTGAAAAACTGAAGCTAACATATGAATCCTTTCATGCTAGTATCACTCCAGTACTAACACTGGTATTGATAATCTGAATCTGAATATCTGAAATTTTACACCTTTTCTGCATCATGTTAGGTTGTTCTTTTTTCTGTTTATGTCAAAGAAAACACAAAATGAAGCATAGCCTGTATATGACACCCCCCCCCCCCCCCCACTCTCCTTAGCTTAAAATGGTAGCCTAAACACAACTTTTTTTTTTATAATGCAACATTTATTTTCTTTTAGAACAAAGGGAAACTTTCTTATACAACACACCACAAAAATACAATATATTGGTTTTCCCGAGAACATTACCCCAAATCCTACAAGTCCCTTTTCTCCCCCTCCCCACCCTTCCTACCTTAAACACAACTTTTAATGTCATAAGCAATAGCCAACAGAGCTGAAGGTACATGGGCACACTTAGAAACACTGAAGCTTGCATTCTTCAGTCGGTAGCCAAACAGTATAGTATGCTTAGATATATAAAATGATTGCTAAATTAGTACATAAGATTGGAACAGTGATATGAAAGCAAAACGAGCTCTCTCTCTTTTCTGCATTTTCAAATCTTTCTGTTTCCACTGAAAAAAAAAAGATCATCATCAAAACTAAAACCTCAGAATTCCGTTAGAGTACCAAAAGCCCTAAATCCGTGATCATCATGGAAGTGAAACAAACCAATGTAATGAGATGCACATGATGAATAAAATCACAGTGTATCTGTCTGATTTTTCCTAGTGCACTCTGGCTGGTGAAACCTGTTTCTTTTATTTTCATTAGTTGGCTTATTTGAAACCATTTCGATTAAAATATTCAAATGAATTTCCCTCTGGTATCAATAAAGTTCTTTTTCTTCTTCTTATTCAAAGTGAAATATATATAAAACAATATAAACTTGGATACAATGTGTATCAGTTTTTGTAAGCAGTTTGTCTCTAGACACTAAGTTTAAAGCTTGTAGCTGTAAAGCAATTGCAGAAGATACAAGAGCAGAACACAGCAACAGACCTTTGTTACCTGGGAACTACTCTGACAATACCATAATACCAGATACCAGAAGATGCAATAGAAATTCAAATAAGCTTGATATGGGGCTTCATGACACAGTTTAAGAATGCAATAACCTGCCAGCTGGAAAGAACTTACTTAATTTCCCCTAGAAGCATTGCCACTGCTCACTCTGCTGTGACAAGCTCATTTCATGTTTTCTACTGTTTGGTGTTTTTCACAAATATGAAGCAGGTAAGTCATTTGTTTATTTGTGCAGATAAATGCCCATTTGCTTGTCAGTATGAATGGATTTAAATTGGCTTTAATTTTACTGAAAAATACTGACGGCTTGCACACACTAGAGACTCACAATAGACAAAAATTGTTTCGACTCTGTGGATGTTGGATACGCTAGATTTGTTGTACTTACCTCGGCTGAAGAGAAAGGAAAACGTGTAAAACTTATATATAAAAACTATCACTTCAGTATATGTATACTGGTGATGTATATTATTATTATTCGATGTGCACAAATGCACACATATACACACATAAAGAGGACTCTGAGTCAGAGACATGCCCCAGAGAAAGAAGTTAGCCATTCATGAAATTACTAAACAAATAGAGGCTTACAGGCTTCCCAGCTCACATTATTTAGGTCGTGGTTAGACCGAAGCTGGGAGTATGTATGGGTGTAGGATATTAAAAGAACTGGTTGAGTCCCAAGATCATAGTAATGATGATGTTGTTTAATCTACTGTAATTGTTTAATTTCCTATTTCTTTGGTTAAAATGCAAGGTAACCCTAAAATCACATCTTAAAGATTAAAGGTCAGAAATCTTTGTTTATATGTTTTGCAATGGTCTAAATTGCTGGTAGCTATCCTTGATTATTTCTGACTATCTTTTGTTAACATTGGATACACCTACCTGGGTATGCTTAGTATGAAAATTCTACATGGCTGGCATGCACAACTGACTTGATGGTGTTAAATTTATTGGATAATCCCTTAATCTGTAAAATAGTATTTCATGTACTTGACAGCACAACACGCTTGCTAATATAACAACTGTGCAGTTACTTAATCTGGTGCTAGCTGGCCATGTTAACAGAAAAAGACAAATACTATCTGCAAAACAAGAAAAAAATGAGGAATTTGTATTTCACTAATATTATTTTATGACATTTCATTGCAATTACAATGTCCATGGTCAGATACAAAGACACATTTATTATGTGACTTGTCACAAAAAAATCACAAACATTTTAGAAATCTGTGGAAAAAAATGTGTTAAACTAAACATTACTTGTGTTTTTCTGCAAAAATCTTGGGCCAGCACACTGGACTTCACTGAGAAGTCACAAAATAATCAAGCATTAACATTCATCCACTAAACCCTACTTTTTTTCTGTTCAGGAATTAAAGTAAATAAATGTAATTTTAAATTTCTCAATCATAAAATAATAATGTGCTCTACTGATTTGTAACGTTTCTTAAAACAGAAACTTAAAACATTTATGGATAAAAATAATTCTATTTGAACATTAAAATATCATTTTTATTGAAGAGCTTGGTCATAATGGAGGTCTAATATTTAGCAGAAACATAAAAAAAATGGTTTTGGTAATTACCAGTGCTGTTAATTTAGGGCAGCTGTGGCATAAACCCTACATTGGGTGGTGGGCTAATACATTTAAGTACTGCAGCCCTTAAACAGTTTGCTTGAACACTGACACATAGTTGTGGATTTAGGGAGTGACAAACAATAAAATCAAAATAATGAAATAACATACATGTTCCAAAAAAACCCCCCATTGGCAGTATTTGTAGCCCAACATGCATAAAGAACAACTGATAATATCCATCCCTCCCGTGTGTCACAGGACTACCACAGGTCATGGCACTCTGACAGTCTTGAACAAAGACTTGCACTTGGAAGAGACGCTGAGAGGGATGTGAAAGAGCTGCAGGGTGAACAGCAAACATTATCCCCAGCTCAGTCTGCAGAAGCTGGTGATGACTGGTTGACACCTTTTCTTGAGAATGAGGATGATATGACCAGGTTAGACAAGTTAGAAACTCTCTGATCATCTTTAGATATACAATGTCTGTCAGCAAGAATTAGCCGCTAGATAAGAGGCAAACTGGCCCAGCTGTAGTTATCGCTGTTATTGAAGATCAAATATAAATTATATGTAAATCAAGCAGCTGTGATCCAGAATGGACAACAACTGTATTGAAAAGCACATCCAAATACATCCAGGCAGAGTGGATTTAAATTCTTTAAAATCTTAGAAAACCCCAAACATAGCTAATTAATCTATCTTTGTCCTATTTGTTTTGACTGTTTTCATCCTTATCTCTGGGCATTCTCACTCTCAGACTAAGCCTTGTGTGAAAGAAATAGCCAAGTGTTCATCATTGCCAAACTGTTTCACACAGTTTTATTTCAAACACTCTGCCAGTTTCTGAAAATTTCAGACACATACAGTAATCATAAAATGAATGTTGCTTACTTTTACCAAAATGGTATCGTGTAGCCGTTCACACACAAAAAACACAAGGGGTATAGTATAAACCAGGCTGTCTTTGTGTTGGCTGGCTTGGCACAGCTTAAAAAAGCCCATTACAGATAACAGGTATCAAGACTGTGGTTATCACTTTTCTTTGTTTACCAAATCTTTCTGCTTCAGGCTCTGTGGTGCTCGTATGATGGGGACATCTGACACATAATTTCAGCAGAGAGTATTATTACAAGTTAAACCAATCAGGCATAACATTACGACCAATGGCTGATGAAATGAATAACACTGAATATCTATCTCTTTATCATGGCACCTGTTAGGGAGCAAGTTAACGTTTTTGTCCTCAAAATTAATGTTTTAGAAATACAGAATGCATTGCAGTTTTTTGTGTATGGGACTACATAGCTGTAAATCAGTTTGGTTTACCCCTCCTGACCCCTGTCCACCACCGAAGCACCAACAACGTGCACATGAGCATCAGAACGGGCTTCTTTCAGCAGGAAAATTCACCCTGCCACAAAACAAAAGTGGTTCATGAATACTTTGATGAGCACATCGACTTTGAGGTATCAATTAGCCTCCAAATTCTCCAGATCTCAATCCAACCGAAGATCTTTGAGATGTGCTTACCAAACAAGTCTAATCCACAGAGGCCCCACCTTGCAAATTACGCCATTTAAAGCATCTGTTACTAACATCATGGTGCCAGATGGTAAAGCTCACCTTCGGAGGTCCAGTGGAGTCCATGCCTTGATGGGTCAGGGCTGTTTTGGCAGCAAAGGGGGACCAACACAATCTTAGGCAGGTGGTCATAATGTTATGCCTGATCAGTATAAATTCAGTGTGCTCTTGGTGCTGCTATTTGTTTGTAACATGACGACCCCACATTCAAGCTCAAACACTTTCTATATGCAGAAACATTACATGTTACTCAGTGCCTGCAATACAAGGGCAGCCCATCTGGTGTGCCACACCTTTCCCCCTCTGGGATTGACTCCAGCCTCCATCAATGAATAATTAGAAGAAAATTGATAAATGGATTGATGTTAGCTGAATTCCTGTAGCCTAACAAAGGAGACACAGGAACAACTTTAGTTTGTGACTCAATAAAAGTAAATTAATTTTATTGATTGAAAAGATATTTTTGGTGATGAATAGCCTAAGAATGTAACTGAACAGTTTTCTAATCTCTGTTCTAGTTACTGCAATTCCATCAGTGTAACAGAGAGAAAAACCTTTATACATTTTCTGTGTGACCAACTGAATAGATGTAATTTATTAGCCACACTTTGCTAATGATGCTATGACTTACCAGCAGAGAATCTATATCTCATTTAAAGTATATCATAAGTAAAGGAATTATTGAAAATGTGGTGCTTCAGGCTGATTTTAAAAAGTTACAATTGAAATAAATAACAAAATGGGAAGGTCAGCCTTTGGTGCTTTCACAGCTAGCTTTGGGAATGTGCTCTTACCCTCTGACATGTGTCTTTGTTGTGCCCCAGTGACATTGAAGTCTCCAGAATTGCATCAAAGCTGATAAAAAAAAAGAGATGAGTGCTGTTCAGATAATTCAAGCTTTTAGCAACAGCATGTGACATTCCTCATCGAGTGGACAAGGCTTAGTCATTATCATGCAGTCTAAGTAGGGAACTTGGATGTGACAAGGGGTTGTTTATATTTGTACCTGACTGACATTATGAACTGAACAACTCTTTGACAACAGTGCAGTGCACCCCCTGAGAAAGAATATGAGATGAGGTTGATGAAGTTAGACTTCTGCGGAGACCTCTTATTGGCGAAGCTGTTCTTTCCAAGGTCAAAAACAAACCTTTAAGCTCTCTCCTAGATTAGGTACTTGTCTAGAAGAAGCCAGGTCATGTTGTACCTTAATTTGTTTCTAATGTTTCTGTTCTGGCCAACATAAAATTGATATACAGTATTGGCAACCTGTCATTATATAGTAACTCACGTTAAAAATAGCAAATAAAAAGTGAAGGAAAGTTCCACCTTAGTCAACAGTAGGAGTGGATTTTTTTTTCAGGACGCTTTGTCTGTAGTCTGGAAAATCAGCAACCTCTATTCAGCTGAAGACATCATCAAAGCGCCCATCCCCTTTCTCCTTCGTGACTGCAATACAGTTATCCTCTCTGCATCCTCTATGTCTTCTGATTTTCTATCGACTTCTCCTCCATCCATCCTTACCTGATTTCTTTCCCTTTAGAGAAGCTTCTTGTCTGCTCTGCGGGGAGCAGTTCTTGGACCTACTGCCCTAATCCTCTTCGTAGTCTGAGACATTTTAGCCTTTAGAGCTTAGAGCCTGGATCTAATTACAGTATTCACTGACCCTGGTGACAGGTGGCTGCAGTTGCAAGACCTTTGTTATTTATCATGCAACTAAAAAAGAAAAATAGAATTCAAAGGGCAAAAATAATTGTTGTGTGAATTCCTTAATCCTCTGAAGTCTAAGTCATCTTTTGTGCTAACCCTAACCGTATCTCACAATTTGGGAGAGCAACACCAACCATTGTTAGCAAAAAGTGTTTTGCAATCTAAGGAGCTTGGAAAGAAAAGCATCTGGACTTCTTTAGGTTTCTTGAAGACATTTCACCTCTCATCCGAGAAGCTTTTTTCGGTTCTAACAGTGATTGGTGGAGCCCCCTATTGATCCTCTCCTAATCACACAAGCCAAGGTATGAAAACGTGTGTGGGTCACAATCAGCCAAGGATTTGGTTGAACCCATTGTGAAACTAGGATGTGAGTGGGTGTTAAGGCATCTAGGAAAGGATCTCAAAAGTGGATCTTAGCTTGTGTGCTTAGGTAGAGGAGCAGTAGGGGGTCCTTGACCCTCCAGGGGACACTCCCATAGGGCTTAAAAACTTGAAATCTCCACCAATTCCTCTTAGAGATGAAGAAGCTTCTTGGATGAGAGGTGAAACATCTTCCAGAAACGTAAAGAAGTCCAGACGCGTTTCTTTCCAAGCTCCTTAGACCACAATGACCTGGATGACTGCGAACAGACACACTGCTTTGCAATATCAAACTACAACAAATACCTCAATCCTAAATATCTATCGAGATTATCTAAATTATAAAACTAAATATGAATAATGCATTTTTTTTAAATGTGTTATTTAGTTTAACAGTATCATTGTCACATCATAAAATATATATATATATATAAAACTTCTGCTATTTATAAATGTGTTATCAATGTTGAGAACACAGGCATGGTTATTTTGTTGGCTTTAATCTATTTTGGTGGGGTAGGATTTATATGATAATAATAATGGATTGCATTTATATAGCGCTTTTCAAGGCCCTCAAAGCGCTTTACCATTCCACTATTCATTCACTCTCACATTCACACACAAGCTACAGTTGTAGCCACAGCTGCCCTGGGGCAGACTGACATGATATGGATCACACTATCAATAAAATTAACATAACTGCGCTGTTAGGATGAAAAACGGGTCTATATTTTTAAGTTGAAATGGCGACTCAGCGAGTTTGCGTCTAGCTGCTAGGTCATCTTAAACCAGTCATGTGATTTAGATGCACCGGCATGTTCGTTGACTCCACGGGGTTTACCAGGCAGTGCACTTCCACGCCCTTACTATCCTTAATTAATCTTCATTACATCACTGTCTCTTAATAATAATAAAGCAGATAATTTCTCATAATGGTGAAAACATTCTGTACAGGACTCACTTTAATCTGCTCACAGGGGGACACTAAGGCTAAACGGCCTATGGTTCACAAATTAACACTGGCGTAACTTTGTGCTGAACATTGGGGGGGATCAAGATCTCTGTCTTAATAAATAAATACATCTGGGTATATTCCCAGATGATTAAACACGCAACTATTTTGCTGGTAATAACTGAAATGAGTAAAAAAAAAATCAACAACCTATTTATGCAAGATAATTCATAATTTTAATGGGGGGATTACATTGGTTGGGTCTGATTATTGGGGGGGGGGGTCGTAACCCCCCTGGATATTATGCCCCTGTAAATTTATCAAGTGTGCCTCTGTAAAAACTCAACACTCTTAGGTATGAGAAATGGGTTATCAGACATAAGGCTGTTAATGTTTATATTCATTTATATTTGTTTATGTTTTTGATTTTGTTGGGATGAGGAAACCGTCACTCTAGTTCACTAAAGAGTTTGTATGGCCATGGAAACTGCCAAATAAAAAAGTGTAAACAACTCTTTTCAATAAATAATAACTGCACCATTTCCTCCCAAGCCTCATCAGCCACTGGATCTAACATCTTGTATATTTCAAATCACGTCTCAATGTGTCCTCATAGCAGGGAGCATTGGACTTGCAGTCAATACATCATCTATCATCGACTTTTATCTTCGGAGCTTGAAGCTGTCTGATCTCTCCTGCCAGCCCAGCAAATCTCTGGCAGAGGACAAAAGTTAACAAAAGAATAATACAAATAGACTATTGAGTGATGTGAGACATACACCATAGCTTTATCAAGTGCCCATTTAACCTTAAGTAATTATTTGGCTTGTGCTTCCAATAGAGGCAAGAGCAAGTGAGATAAATCAGCCCACACTTAAAAGAAGGATTTGGGAACCAGGGAAAAGTTGACAGAGTCTGAGACACGGAAACCCACAAAAAGATTATGCATGGCAAACTGCAATGGACATTTTGTGAAGATAGATGTTCGTTTATTTCTTTTGTTTTATTCTGTCTTTTCTCTTTTTTTCCTCCCGGATCTTCAAAATTAAACATGATCAGTATGTGTACAAGTTCTAAATAGGCAAATAACTAACTGCACTGCATGACATGACTAACAATCAATACAGCAAATCAGTGTACAAGCAGCAGGTATAGCAGGGCTGTTGAGCCTATTGTTCAAGCTGGAAGGACTGAATTATTGAAAGGAACACACAAAAAGACACCCATGCATGCACTTGTTTTGAGTGATTTTGATTCGTGTTCAAGTATACTGTTTGCTGTCACTCAGCTTTCAGCTGTGTAATTTGTTGTGAAAAGGGATCATCTTTAAAGGGATGTTGTGCCAGTCTTGCAGTTTGACAGATATTTGCCAGTGAAATAAAAAGTGTCTTCTTACGTTTCAGAGCTGCGTGAGATTCTCTTGTCAAACCATGCTTTTCAGTATATTTTTGGTGTAAAAATGTAATCTTTTGACTTAGATTTTCTTTTTGATAGTTGATAGTTGATTTAGTTTCTTGTAAAAAAGAAAAAAGAAAATGCTAATCAGATTTCCCTGTCTGCCCCATAGAGAGATATTTTTGTTTTCACTGAATATGGCATAAATATTCATGATTCCCAAAGGAGCTCCTTTGTAGCATAAATTTTTGATATACTATTGTATATATGAATTTATGGTATATGACGACCTTTCATATTTTTTTTTTTTATAATTCCACTTCCAGGTCAAAACTTCTGCTTTTACAAAAGAAAAATCAATCTTAAAAGTAGAAAAGAAATCTACACAATCACCCTACTTGGGGACACTCACTCTTGTCTATTGCCTATATAGCAACAGATGTGCTTGAGCGGTTCCCGCAAGAACATTCTTACTAAAAAAAAACCTGTTCTTTATTTTGTAAGCACTACGAGGAACAAGCTGTGCCTGTTTTGTGGGTAGATTCGTTGTACTCTCATTAGGTCTGCTTGTTTGTTTTCTGTGATTTTGCATTGCATTTGTTAGACTGCTTTGGCCATTACTGGCCAACAGACTGTCTGTGGTCGAATGCTGTGGATTTTTAGAGGATTACCTGCAGAAATTAGTGCTTTGATGTGAAGTTTTTTTCAGCACATAAGCCTCAGTGACAGGTCTAGAGACTGGTGAGCAAAAAAAAAAGTGTTGTCCAACTGTTTGGTGTTGAAGTTGCTGTAAAATCAGTAGCTAAAGCCACAGTGATGCAAACTTAGAGACCAGTCAATGATAAATATAAATATGGCTGGAATGAGGTAACGCATCCTGTAGTGAAGTAGATTCTGGGGTAGGATTTTACGTGATGTCCACGAATGCACCATTAACACCTTCCCAGCTGACTTTTGATTTGTAAAATTCATCTGTATCACCTCTGCTGTTAATAACGAGTCTGTGGGCTTTGGTAGCCAGTGTAACACTTACAATGGCTAGAGAAATCTTTCCTGGGGTGTAACTCCCTCCCCCAGGTGGCGTTGTCAACATCTTAGTTACCGTCCCCGATTATCCCTCGTTCGTGCCACCACAATCCCTTTGTTAAACCCTGAGAAATTAAACAGTGACAGTCTGATTATTTGATTATTTGATTTAAAATGGATTATGCGGTGTTCAGAGGCAAACAATACACAAATTTTGTCACTGTTTAAAAACATATGGATCTGACTGTATCTCAGCCTGTAACAGGTGCTGTTTATTCAAGATTGTCAATGCTATTTGCTTCAGCAGTAAATGATCATAATGATTTGGAGCCCTGTTGTTTTCTTCAATAAAACCCTGTTTGAAATTTACAGTAACTGCAGGTGGGCTTTTTACATTAAGGAAAAATAAAACGTTAACAATTCAGTTTCTCAAAAGGGGTGTTGCTGTGTTTGCCTGCAGCCACTTTCAGGGATTTACAATTTTAATCTTGTTAAAACAAACATGCCTCTGAATTAATTATACACAGCCTCAGTGTATTTTGACATGTGTTTGCATGCCCATGTGAGTTTGTCTGCATGCACGTGTACTTCTCTGGTATTGCATTATTCCATTAAATCAGATGTTCTGACATTAAACTCAGAACTGAGAAGGCGGGGCTGGAGGGAGATGGAGGGAAAGGGAAATGAGATGGCATTTCAGCTGAAAGTACAGCTGTGGCAATATAGGCTGTGTAATGAAAATGTTCGTGGCACAGCTGAAGTTGGCGTCCTAAGGGGCACAGCGTGAAATGTGCTGGAAAAAATGACCAAACTTCTCAGTAAAGCATCGTAATATAGTCCAAGAAATTCTCCCTTTTGTTTTTAATGTGTATGTAAAAAGTTTTCCTTTATCGCTGCCGCTCGTTCTTTTAGCATTTATATGTCTTTACATCAAGTTTCATGTTTGCAGTTATTTTAACGCTCTAAACCCTGAAGCTAAAATGAACTCTCATTAACATATATCTGTTGTCTGTTCTCGTGTAAGGTGACAGGAAAAAAATGGATTTCAGTATCTATAGCAGAATTAAATGAAAGAGAACAGACAGAAATGTTGCAAACAACAAACATGTCTGCACATGTACGTGCCTTTTCTGTGACACTGGGTTTTTACAATTTTCACAGAGGCCCCATCTCCAGCACAGTTTCCGCACCCCTGCTTGAGTCTCTCAAGAAGCTGGAGCTTCTGTGATGGTAAATTATTTCTGGCGATTACATTCTCAAAAGCACTCGTCCACTTTCTAGAGCAGTTTGCATTTTTTGCCAGCTCAAACTGTTGGAAAGTTATGTTAATAATGAGACAGCTCGGTTGGCTGTTGTTGATGACATGTTTCACTGCTTTCACTGGTTGTTGGCTGGCTGAGCTGGCTTACCCACCTGATGTGAGCTCTGTTTAGAACAATGTGAAATATTTTGATCAAGTCATCGCTAAATGCAGGTAAATGTCTGTTTTAACCCAACATTTTCCTTAAGTCTGTGCCAAACCAAATCTTAAAGAGATCAAATTGAAATAAAAACTGTGACAACAGCAACAAATAGAAAGAATTGGTTATGTATTTAGACACTTTCAAAAATCAACTTACAGAGCGAAGCGTATGGCATTACATGTACTTCAATTTCCTTCAATGGAGAAGTTAAGAATTATTTAATAATCAGTTTTGAGAGTGCTGCTGTAGCTTGAGTCTGCCCCAGAATAATTTCTGATGTGTCATTTCCCCCAAATCTCTCTCTCTCCTGCACTTTCTGGACTATGCTGCCTAATAAAGGCGAGAATCCAATGATATTGTAGTCTGACAACTGTCCTTTTAACATTGTCTACTGTATGCTTAGTGCACTACATAACCCAACTCGTTTACAGTATTGTGCCATTCTCTGATTCACATCTTCTTATATTATGCGAGTATGAATGATAAGTGAGGGTGGCAGTGACTCTTACATAGCCTTGTAGCAGCATATTGATTGCAGTGCTTGATGATGATGATGGTGGTGGAATAAGGCTGACGGGGACTAGGTGGCCTGCCTTAGGCAGTAGTAATCAGAGATGTCCTCCAAGCCCCCTGCTTTACTCTCCTTTGATCACTGGGCCCAGATGGCTCTTAACAGTAGTGATGGGTGTGCATGTGTGTGTTACGGAGGGGAAGGGGGGGGGGTGATCACAGAGTGGTACACACCACTAGCCCAAGGCAAGAAGCTCACTTTGAAATAGCTCACACAGGCTCAGTGCTCCAACACTAACTGACAAAAAAGCCAAAGGAAACCAAAAGGAAAACAACAGTTGCATTAAAGCATGAGAGGAGGTTGGGACTCTGCTCATTGCCTTTTTTTATCCCCTGTAACATCTTCTGTCCTTGTCTGGATGATTTCATCTTGTGTTTGACTGAAGCACTAAATCTATTCTAGACTCGTCCCATTTCATACCATTGATGATATTCATACTAGAGATGGCACGATACCACTTTTTTTATGTCCGATACCGATACCGATATCATAAATTTGGATATCTGCCGATACCGATATGAATCCGATATAGTGTTTTTTAATCAACAAAACTGTTTTTTTAAATATCTTGCTGAATTTTGTATAAGTTCATACTCAAGTTTAAAACAATAACTACACTAAAGCTATTCTGTTATACCTGTATGCAAAAAAAAAATGTTTCATAGTTCAGCAATACTGATCAATCTAATAAACTTAAACCTACACCATCCTCCCTATTCTGGTATTTTAAAGAGTACTTAGCGTAAATATTAAGCAACCTAACTAATAGGGTTCCAACTCCCAGCAACAACAAAAATAAATAAATAAAAAATAGGGAACCACCCCTCATGCTCCACCTCATGATGCTTAATCGACGTAATCAACCTTAATTTGATGCAGTGTGAAAAAAAATGCACAGAAATCAATTATTTTTCAAGAAATATTAAATAGATTCAACATCTTTCGTCAGCAAAATTGCAGACTGCACAGATGGTACCTTCCCAAAGGAAAAAGTACTATAGCTTACTAGGGTATATATATTACCGTAGACTTAATAGTTACTATATACAGTAATGGACTTCTATTCCTTTTACATCAAATTAAAACTTTGGGTGTAAGATTCGGATAATTATTTATTAAAAGCTAGGCATTTTAAATGAGAATAAAGAAAAGTGTGTCTTTGTGCCCCTTTTCCCTGTTCATGCCCTATCGGCCCCCCTGGCTAAACTTTGCTAGATCCGCCCCTGTACAGTTACAGCCGTCAGCTGCGTAGAAAAAGATCCTGGTGTAGAAAGTAATATTAAATAAATTCTAACAACAGCTTATCAAGCTTAAACGTGCTGCTGCTGTTCAGCCGCTGGTTTCCTCTTTCTGGTGCAAAGTGGGCCAAAAGCAAACAAGAGACAGGGACTCGCGACAGAAAAGCCGATCAGCTGATCGTTAAGCAGTTTCATGATTGAAGTAGCAGCAAGAAGAGGCAGTCGCTCCATATATCGCTTGTTAAGCTTAACGCAGGAATGCTTTACAAACATTCAGAGATGGACTTACACACTTGCTTTACTTCTCTCGGGGATAACTTTGTCGGAGATGAAATGCCGGGTTGCTAGCGAAGCTCCACATGCTATCCAGACCACCGACAGGTCCCGCATGCCACAGCCGCTCCATCACGTGATGCATACTGCTCCGACGTGCTAACGTTCTGAGGCGAGTTACGGCGCGTTGCAAGTTTTGTGAGGTGCTTTCGTGATATTTAATGGATCGGATTACATTTTTTATTTTTCTCCGATATCCGATCCAGTAATTTAGGTCAGTATCGGACCGATACCGATACGTAATATCGGATCGGTCCATCTCTAATTCATACTGAGAGGGGAAAACTGTCTTCTGGTGTTTGTTAGTGTGGTATTTACAAGAATCAATAACTGCCGCCTCACATACAAATATAACATCAACAAATACCTGCAAACTTCAAATTTTAAACTTTACATTTTTTACTGGTACAGCACTGGACCGAGAACTGTGAGAGATTGAAAGGGACACACACAAAGACACAAAGATTTATATTTATGATCCGACCCCATATCTTATTTAAAACATCTCAGTATAATTTCCAAAGTTAATAGGCTGCCCAATCCACACAGTGAATAATTCGCTGTGTGGACTGGGCAGCTAACTGGGCATTATTACATCCCTCTCCTTTGAGTGGCGCTGTCACTTGATGTTCGCTCTCTCTGCAGTAGAGTATCACTTCCTGTTCCATTAGGTTTTTTTCTTCCAAGTCCCTGGTAGTACATTAATATTTAATCAACAAATCAGTTTACTCTACCTTACAGAAACCTGGTCACAGCAGGATGATTATGTTAGTTTAAGTGAATCAAAACCCCCGAGTCATACTCACTATCAGAAGGTCAAGAGGTTGGTGTGGCAGCAATCTTCCAGACCAGCTTATTAATCAACCAAAGATCCAGAAAGAGTTATACTTAATTTTAAAGCCTGAAACTTAATCTTGTCCAAGCTAGCTGGAAAAAAACTGTCTTAATTGTTATCATCTATCGGCCACCTGGATCTTACAAACAATTTCTGTCTGATTTCTCAGACTTTTTATCTGACTTAGTGCTCAGCTTTACATTTACATTTACAATACTAGATTACACAGTTACAGCACTTTCAGAAACACATCTACTGTGATGAAATCTATTCCCCACTGCTAAGTTTATGAATAGAATTCACCCACTGTTATCTTCTTCAATGCCTTGGAATAGCTTATTTGAAGAGTTTCAGTCAGGTTTCAGAGCTTTTTCAAATCTTTTACTGTTTTACTTTTATGCCTCTTAAAGTTTTGAGTTGCAAAATTGTGATTTTTCACAAAATACATGCGTTGTTATGGTTGCTATGCTCTTGGCTTCCAGTGTGCCACTGAAGGTTTTGCAGTCTTCTCTTCATGTCCAAACAACTGTTTGCTACTTGCTCAATTTTGACTCAACTTCCACAAATTATACATCAAAACGCAGGTATTTTTGCTGGCTTTCAGGAAATGTCACTATCATTGTTGTGGAATTTATAGAATTTTGGCAAATCTCCTCAGACCAACACAAAGTCGCAAAACTCTACATAGAAAGTCAATGGAGTCAATCTCATTGTAAGATTCAAATTCAATATATTTAGACTGGTTGACTGAATTGGATCTTGTGTGTGTGTCTCTCTGTGCATGTGTGATTCCTTATGTGTACATATTTGTGATTGTGTGGCTGTTATATATTTTTTTGCTGATTTTTTTTATTTAACAAGTATATTTGAGGGACCCTCAGCATGTTCAGCATTTTTTCAGCTGTCCATTTTGCTTATCCAATTTTTCTGTGTAAGTTATTACTATTGTGCTAAATCATACTATTTGTGCTATTTTATAAGATTTGTGCCAAATATAGTATTTCTGATTAATTATAATTTTTCTACCAAATCATAGTACAGTATTTTTGCTTTTTATAGGATTTTTATAGGATATTTATATTGCTTAATATAGTATTTTTGCTTTTTATAGGATTTGTGCTTAATATAGTATTTCTGCTAAATTATAGTATTTCTTCTTTTTATAGTATTTGTGTTAAAACATAGTATTTCTAATAAATGTAGTATTTATGCTTAATCATACTATTTCTATATATTTCTGCCAGGTCCCCAGGCAGCCAATCCTCTGTGAGGACTGAGA
>NW_005187431.1:1916613-1921040 GCF_000239375.1 Pundamilia nyererei
AATATAGTATTTCTGCCAAATATAGTATTTCTGATTAATTATAGTTTTTCTACCAAATCATATTATAGTATTTTTGCTTTTTATAGGATTTGTGCTTAATATAGTATTTCTGCTAAATGTAGTATTTATGCTTAATCATACTGTTTCTATATATTTCTGAAAGGCAGCCAATCCGCTATGAGGACTCAGACATTCAAATGCACATATCAGGGCCTGCACGGCTTCCCAGCCAGCCAATCATATCTGAGGTCTGCCGTTTCTTCTATCGTCATATCTCAGCGACAGATGTACAAAGAGCAATGAAAATCAGTCAGAGTACACCAAAGTCCGCTGATTCACCCAGTACAAGAATTATGCTTCTAGTCCACCTAGTTTTTGAGTTACACGACGTTTTGTAACTCCAAAAAACAGCGTTTTTCACCTCTCACCGCGATCTAATTCTGACTGCTCATCACCCTGTTTTTCAAGGCGCTGCTCTCTTTCCCAGTGGCGCAGTTGGTAATGACACAGGTCTGCAAACCAAAGGTCGTGGGTTGGATTCTACCTTGGTCAACATGTTATTTTCACTACAAATTAATACACTATCACAGACCAGTAATTCATATTCATTATTTATTACAATTCTGCAAACTTTTATGATTTTACCAGCTTTTCTAATATGGACCTCACATTCTTGTTAACACTCCATGGCACAAATACTGTTCCCTTTAGGCTCTGTGTATGTTTGTGTGTATCAATATTTCTCCCATTTTAAAGTATTACTCCTCCATAATTGTATTTCTGTTAAATCAAAGTACTTTTACTACATCTTAGTACTTCTGCTCAATCATAGTATTTCTGCTAAAGTATTTCTGACAAATCATGATTTTTGTGCCAAATCATAACATTTGTGTTATGTTAAAGTATTACTACTAAGTGGAGGAATTTCTGTCATGTTACAGTATATGTGCTGATTACAGTATTTCTGCTAAATCATACTATTTCTACTATATTATATTTTTCTTTCTAAATACAGCACTTCTGCTATGTAATTGTATTTCTGCTATGTTATAATATTCATGCTAAACCAGAGTATTTGTGCTGAAACATAGTATTTCTGCCAAATGATAGTATTTGTGCTAAAACATAGTATTAATTTAAAATGACAATATTCATAGTTCATCACAGTGTCTCTGGTAAATCACAGTATTTCTGCTATGTTGTACTATTTTTCTAAATCATAGTGTTTCTGTAATGCTTAAGTATTTTTGGCTAAATATATTCTTTCTGTTATCTTATACTATTTCTCCTAAATTCTTGTATTTTTGAGAAGTTATCATGTTTCTGGTAAGTTACAATATTTCTGCTAAGTTCTGCTATGCTATTGTATTTCTGCCAAGTATTATGTTTCCTCTAAGATATCGCAGTTCTGCTAAGTTATTCCATTTTAGCAAAGTTCCTTTGCTTCTGCAAAGTTTTTACAATTTCTGCAACTTTTCAGCTTTTTCAGCTAGTTTTTGCTTTAAAGCATCCACACTGCATTTTCGCAGGAAATGCAAATTTTTCTAGTATTCTAGTTGCTACAGTGGTTTGAATCTATGAAATAGACTCAAATTTTCAGAATATGTCCTTCAAAGCACATAATAAACAAATATGTAGGAGTGCTTTCTTCCGTCTGAGCAATATCTCTAAAGTTAGAAAGATTCTGTCTCACAGTGATGCTGAAAAACTAGTTTATGGATTTGTTACTTCTCGGCTGGACTCCTAGCCTGAAACTCCCTGAAAACCCCTCAGCTAATACAAAATGCTGCAGCAAGAGAGCTGACAGGGACTAGAAAGAGAGAGCATACTTCTCCTATATTGTCTTCCCTTCATTGCCTCCCAGAATTGAACTTAAGATCCAGCTCCTCACATAGAAGGTCTTGAATAATCAGGCCCCATTTCATCTTAATGACCTTATAGTACCATATAACCCCATTAGGGCACTTTGATCTTGGACTCTGGGCTTACTTGTGGTTCCTAGAGTATTTAAAGCAGAATAGGGGGCAGAGCCTTCAGCTCTTCTGTGAAACTAGCCTTCATTTGGATTTGGGATACATACACCATCTTCTACTTTAAAGATTGGGCATAAAACTTTCCTTTTTTGCTAAAGCATTTAGTTAGGGCTGGATCAAGTGACCCTGCATCCTACCTTAGTTATGCTGCAATAGCTTTAGTCTGCTGGGGAATTCCCATGATGCATTGAGTATTTCTTCTTCAGTCATCTTATTGACTCACTTTGTGTTAATAGACCTCTCTGCATTGAATCATACTTGTTTTTAATCTCTGGCTCTCTTCTACAGCATGTCTTTTTGGCCTGTTTTCCTCCCCTCAATCCAACCGGTAGTGGCAGATGGCCGCTCCTCCTTGAGCCAGGTTCTAGTGGAGGTTTCTTCCTGTTAAAAAGGAGTTTTTCTTTCCCACTGTCGCCAAAATGCTCGCTCATAGGGGATCATGTGATTATTGGGTTTTTCTCTGTATGTATTATTATAGGGTCTACCTTACAATATAAAGTGCCTTGAGCTAACTGTTGTATTAATTTGGTGCTGTATAAATAAAATTGAACTAAATAAACTACTTGAATACAATGCTAACATAGGGGGGAAAAGGTAAAGATCAGAATAAGCTAAAGGTACAGCATCTGATATGCATCTTTTAGAAACATGGTCCCTGTGTGGCTGAGGCCACTTTGAAGACTTTGTTGGTTTATATTTAATTTAGATAATTAACCATGTTGATGGGGCTCCATTACAAAATTTAATTGTATTTGTATCATTATTCTCAGGTAGCTCATTATTCCTGCTAGATGTTCCACAACAGTTTCTGGGTGAGAGTGATGCTACCCAAGGTTGTTTACCTTGAAAACAGAGCTACATTTTAGAAGGCCAGTGAGATATATATATATATAGATAGATAGATAGATCTTTTTTCCGTGTGTGTGAAATGAGTCCCTGCCATTTGTCTTAATCCCTCTGCCCTCACCATCTTTCTTTTGACCTGTTTCAACCTTCGCATTACTGCCTCCTTCACCCTTTCTTTAACTCGCTCCCTATTTCGTCAAATAGAGGACAGAGGCCGCCTCCTCCAGAGGAATGCCATTTCCTCTGTGGATGTTGCCACTGCTCTAGGCCTTTCTTTTTTCACACCATTTCACTCACAAGTAATTTTTGTCTTTTTCTCTTTCTCTTATCTCCTGAGAGGAAGACAAGGGGAGGAGACCGCCAAACAGGCATGCAGCGGGTTGGAAAGATGGTACATGAGCTTCTCTTCTGAGCACTCATTTACTTGGTACGGCGTTGTTTCATCCTCACGTCCTTGGCTGTCTGACCTGACAGCCCCTCTGTCTTTTGGTTATACTATCCTCCACTCCACGTAAATTGTCAACGGTATGAGCAAAATCAACCAATCTTTTCTTCCCTCACCGTTGTCTCTACATAAACACATCCTGAAAATTCATTGTAGATATTATGGCTGTTGTCAGAGGTGAGAAGTAACGGACAAAAGTATCAGTTCTTTATCAGTATCAGTTATTGTACTTAAGTAGAATTTTCAGATATCTGTACTTTACTCTAGTAGTTTTATTTTCTGAGAACTTTTTACTTTTACTCCCTACATTGTTAAACAAACATCTATACTTTCTACTTGTCACATTTTCAAAACGGGCTTGTCACTTTTGATTTAACGGATTTGGGGGAGTTATCATTTCTTGTCACTGCAAGCCTCCAAACATCAAACCGATTTGATCCTAAACAGTAACGCATGAATGTCAGTCCTATTCGTCCTAATCATTTATAAAGAGATCATGTGTTCCAAAGTCAGGAGTTAAAAGTGGAACTTTTTTTTTTCCACAACACTGGATAGCATATACTAGTTACTGAAGACGAGTAAACATAAAGGGAGTAACGTGTTGCGGCAGGTAACTTCAAATGCAACATTTCTATCAGCCCAACAAACATCCCCAAGCACACACGGTGTGTTGCTAGCTAAAGGTCAAGCTGCTGTATTTCACAGGGAGTGAAAAGAAAGCAAGCTAACTTCACTCAGAGATGAGAAAGATAAGAAAGACAAGACGGAAGAGAAAGAAGAGAGGTTAGATTGTAGCAATAATCAACATATATTTTAGCTGATGATGCTTACATTCATTTACTGAATTCCAACCTTCATACCAACTTTATACCATCTAGAAAAAAGACAGCATAAACAGCGTACTCTCAGTATAGAGGATGGAAATCAGCCAGGAAAACTCATGAAACATCTGCAGACTTCTGCTTGAATTAAATTGTGTACATCTACAGAGAGCAGCGGTTCAGCTAATCACTGCTCGTACACTAAGAAAATCTACTAAAGCTCTAAAAAGAAATTATTGTGAGTTGTATTTCCCCACATTGACCCATTGTGTGTGTGTGTGT
>NW_005187431.1:1921800-1934255 GCF_000239375.1 Pundamilia nyererei
CCACTGGTAGGATTTCTGGATATCAGCCACCTCCTCTATCTGCCGGTGGTACATACCGTGCAGGGGCCTGTCCTTCCATGATGGTTCCTCGTCTCCCTCCTCGTTCTTGGGTTTCTGCTGCCTGAGGTATTCACTGAGCACTCGGTCAGTTGGGGCCATCTTCCCAATGTATTCTTGGATGTTCGTTGTCTCATCCTGGACTGTGGTCCTGACACTCACCAGTCCCTGACCCCCTTCCTTCCACTTAGCGTACAGCCTCAGGGTGCTGGACTTGGGGTGAAACCTTCCATGCATGGTAAGGAGCTTTCTTGTCTTTATGTCAGTGGCTGATATATATATATATATATATATATGTACCGTATTTCCCGGACTACAGAGCGCACCTGAATATTAGCCGCACAAGCTAAAATCAGGGGAAAATCCTTTTTTGTACATACATTAGCCGCACCTGACTAAAAGCCGCAGGTGTTTCACTGTTGACTTATCATATGTAAGAGAATATGCACAAAGCGAATTGTCAGGAAAGAGAAGGCTGTTTGGAGACATCACTTTTATTAATATTTTGAAAAACAAGTTATGGGTACATATTTGCATAACTTTTTAGGGTATATGTACAAGTACCGGTAATTACAAGTACAAAACATGTACTGTGCTTCATAAATGAGTAACAAATGTAGTACATAACAATAACCTACAGCACACCAGAAAAATAGATTCGGCCTACCTTTTAGGCTCAGGTGCAGTGACACGGCTTCAACAAGAAGAAAAGTCAGTCATTCACCACCATCTTTCTCTTCTTCCTGCGCACTAAAACCACCAAAGTCCTCTCCTCCAGTGTCGGAAACGAACAGGCTCAGGATGGCTTCGTCATCTCCGCTTCTCTCCTTCGTTGTCACTTTCAAAACCAAAGAAATCCTCGTTGTCAGAGTCGAACACCCTCAGAAGGGCCGTGGCAGTGTCCTCCTCTCCATCATGCAGCAGTCCAGCCCTTCGAAATCCGTTGGTGATCGTGGATGTTTTCACACTTTTCCACGCTGTCAGAATCCAATGGTGGAGTTGGGCATAACTTGCTTTTCGCAAGTTTATCGCCGCTCATCATCCACGCCTCCAGCTGAACGCGTAGTGCTACTTTGAAGTTTGTTTTTCGCGCTACTTCGTACGGCACTACGTTGCCTGGCGGATGGACATGTGACCAACATACCACTCTTGAACCCCGATCCTTCCGCCAGGCAACGTAGTGCCGTACAACAGCGGAACAAACAAAACAAATCCGCTCATGGACAATCCATAGAAATGCCGCACCTGACTAAAAGCAGCAGGGTTCAAAGCTTGTGCAAAAAGTAGCGGCTTATAGCCCGACAATTATGGTGTATATGTATGTATGTATGTATATATGTATGTATGTATGCATGTATGTATGTATGTATGTGTGTATGTGTGTGTGTGTGTGTGTGAGAGTATGTATGTATATGTGTGTGTACGTGTTTTTATTTTTATTCTTCTTGTTCTAATTCAAGCTGAGCACAATTAGAAATAAAAAATTGAAGTTTATCTTCCCACCTACTGATATTATTTTAATATTTTTATTATAATGTTAATATAGCACAATGTTTTGTTACCTTTGCGTAACAAAAATAGAATCGTCCTTGAAAGAGCTACTTTTTACTTCTTTACTATGAGTATATTTCAGAGTCTGTACTCTTTTACTTTTACTTGAGTAAAGAGATTGCCTCAGTACTTCAACTTTTACTAGAGTATTTTTTAGCACTAGTATTTCTACTTCTACTTAAGTACAGAATGCCTGTACTTTTGCCAACTCTGGCTGTTATGGTAATTAGTAATAAAAAGGTGACACATGCCAAGAGTTTATATTACCTGCAACCATCCAGCAACATCAGCCATGTGAAATTGAGCAAGGAAAGGGGAGTAAATTACTTACATAATTAAGATTAAGGTAAATGCACCCTTAGGAAGTTGCTTGATCAACCGCTCAATGTAATATCCTTTGTGATATCATATGTGTCTATTTGTCTGTGCAAAAAAAAGGAGATGAAGATGGAGAAGAAAGAGAGTCCTGCAAAGAGGGTTGGCTGTTTCCAGCATTCTAAGTTTGAAGGATATTGAGGTCATGGAGTTTCTGCCTGAGAAAAGACAGCTTTTCATTATGTGGCAAGTGGGAGGTCAGGCCAGGTCATCTTACTCCTACTCCCACACACCCTCTTTCTCACACACACAGAGCTGGTCAGTGGTAGGCAGAATCCCCAGAGGCTCACAGCCTTTATCTCATTAAGTTTAATCAACAGGCGATCAATGAGTGCTGCATAATAACTGATGATATCATATAACTAATGGATATTTAAAACATCTAGGAGCTGTAGCACCTGATCAATGGATGCTTTGTGTGTTATGTCTATTTTTACTGCATTTTCACCAGCCTTCATGAAAAAGATTTCCATCACTTTATTTTGTATACACAATATACTAGGAATGATATTTCATATTTACACGACATGAAGCGAAACAGTATAATTATTGGGTTATTCTGGCTTTTTTAAAGATATATGTGAGCTCCTAATGTTAACCTATAATTTCACAATTTCCAAATTAGGAAATCCTTCACAACAGCACATCCACTGTGTAATAGCATGAAGCCATGTGCAGTTCCTGCTGTATTAGATTGAAGGTTAAAAATTCAGAAGATTGAAGCATACCTAACTTCGGCTTATTTGTCCTTGTGTTATGCAAGCTTGTCAGAGTCATGTTAGAAAAAAGGAGGCATTGTCAAAAGGAAGAACGTTTCTTTTTTCTTTGTATTGCACATTAGGCTAGTTAGTATGATATTGCAATAATGGCATAATTGAGACCCTTAACAAGTTTTCGATTTTAAAATAAGTCACCAAGAACCATTAATGATGTAAGGCCGAGATTCTTCATCCAATCTTTAGCCAGTTTGGGAGTTATATAGGGACCCATAGCTTTGGTGGGCAGCTAGCAGTAATTCATTATCATTAGCTGGAGTTAATCGCCTGCACATACACTTTGCTCTCCGAATTGATTTTTTGTGAACAGCTAAGGAAAGAGGAAGACAATCAAGACTGGAGTTAGTTTTGGATCTTTTAAGTAGTGTTTTTACCTCATCAGCAGTGTGGCAGGATCAGTGAGTGTGTCAGGATAGCTCAATGTACAGTTTTCTAAGAGTCGCTTTAATTTGCATGTAATCCATCCTTGTATGAACTTTATACCCAACATTAAATTTCCCATCACCTTGTGAAATGAATACCTTTCTGAAGCATTTATAGTGTGTCATTTTGTTTAGCTAAATTTTTTTTATTAATAACTGTTACTTACTGTTTACTAGTCAGTGCAAGTCATATATATGTGGTTGCTATTCTAACAGCAAGACATAAAGAAAACAAATCAAAGACATAAAGAAATGTAGAGACCTAATCCAAGTGCATCTTTAAATTTTTATGACTTTTCTCACATGTGTTTTGGATTATTTCTTTATTTTTTTACCAACATAAGAGCCGTGCATAAATTTGTCATATGAGGTAACTTTGTGTAGTACGCTTAGCTTTGTGTAGCACCTATCCTTGTTTGTGTGTGGTTTGAGAGCTAAGTCGGGCACTGTGATTGTGATCCACCATGTTGTTGTTGAGCAGAGGAGACAGGTCTGCGCCTGCGGTGTCAAGGGCTAGATGGATGTCAGGAGCGTGGGTTAAAATGTGTTCCTGCCTCCTGTCCTTGGTGCTTTCCACATCACAGTGAGTTGAGCACACAGTCCTGGCCAGGGGGCACCATTACTGCTGCCGTGCACAGGAAAGGTGTAGCAAATGTATCTGGATGTGATCCACAGCAGGACTGCTGACTCAAGACATGATTCCCCTCTCTTTGTCATGTTTCAAGTGCACTTTGATCTTAGCATTTTTTTGGTATAGTTTCCCCCTTTTTTCCGTTTAAAGAATTTAAAGGTAACACATGGGCAAAAAGATGAGTGAACAAAGCGTCACAGAGGGAGAGCTGTTGTGCTTCCTCATTCCACATTCAGAGAGCGAAAAGCCCTGAAGGCACTGGATGCAGTAATTGATGCATTGCATTGGACATTCTAAATTTGTTGTGCTTTTTTAGCCCAGTGCAGATGGAAGATTTTAAGCACTAGACTTGACACCTGTTTTTCATTACTGCTCCACAGATGCAATCACATCTTATTTCTTTTAGATTTGAATAAACAGCAGTCAATGTCTTTTGCAGGCTGCCACATGTTAGACAGAGTGTTACTGTAACTTATGTGTATTTTCCATACGTAAATGTAATACTGCTTATTGCTATCTGATAACTACAATAATCTATTTTGCACAAAGAAAACTAGGAAGGCTTCTGTTGCTTTGATATCTTCATGCGAAATCAAAGCAATAGAAATCTAATTGTTTCTCATCAAAATGTAAAAAAGCGATTGTGAAATTGTGTGTGCGCATAAAACTATCGCCAACACATTTACCCTAAAATGCTTTGTGAAATATTAATATAAAACCCATTAATAGTAGCCTAATTCTTCTGACATTATCATTTAGGCAATAAGTAGAAGTATAAGTAGAATAAGTAGAAGTCACTGGAGTTGAAGGAAAAGACCCTAAAGCAGCTTCAGTTTCACTGACTGTGAAATTGAAACAGCAGAATTTTAAAAAAAAAAAAAAAAAAGTAGAGGAATGAAAAGATATGGTTTGAAGGTCTGGGACTTGGTATTTGAAACAAAAGAAAGAAATGAGCAGTAGAGGGTCACTGATGCAGCTAATCATGTCATTTTGGGGAACAAAAAGAATTAAAGAAATGGTATATAGCAAAAAAGGCAATAAAGCACACAGGGGCTGAAGGAGGGGGCAAGTGCATATTGGGACTATGGCCACCATCCTTCAAGACAGTGAGAGGGAACCTTTACAAACAAGACTGCAAGATGAAGTGATTTTTTTAAAGGTTTTAACCATATGATATACTGAATAGCACAATGAAGAAAAAATATCATCCTGCACTTATGTCTCATTCTTGTATTTAAAATCTTTCTGGGGGTTTTTTGTGTTGGTTTTAAATGTATTTCTTTTATTTATTTATTTTGCATCTGTTCAGTTGTAGTTTGTCTTTAAATGACAAAATATGACACTTGGAAAATGTTCTGTAGGATTAACAACTGTCTGCCTAGCAGAGCTGCAATGTGTTTTCTCAAGCACATCAGAGAGTTGGGAAAGGGGGCAGGCACTTGAAAATGAAAGAACTTTAATTCCGATGATTGCGGTATTTAAATACTGACAACATACTGTACCGAACACAAATAAACAACTGTGTCTGCCTGAGCCATAGAGGAAACCAAGCGATGCAAAAAATGGCTTCTCCTTGTCCTTGACTTTTGCAATAAAAGCCAAGACATACGCACAGTAATACTGACTTTTATACAATTTCTCTCTTTCTGTTTTAGAACTAGAGAACCACTAGAGTAGGTGACTCATATGCTGTGACATTAATGACGAGCCTCGAGTTTGAGTCTGCTCTCAGGCCTTTTACACTGCCACTCCCTTGGTCTTTCTCCCAGCTTTCCTCTCTTCCTTCCATTGTTTTATTGCAATAAAGGCTAAAAAGCACCAAAAGATATACTAAAAAAGAAAGGCCCTACAGTGGGGGAAATAATTACTTGATCCCCCCCTGAATTTATACGTTTGTTCATTTCTTTATAAGTGAGCAGTCTCTTATTTTTATGCTAGTTTCATTTTAATGGAAAGAGAAACTATTCGCCAAAACATCCAGAATAAAAATGCACTGACATATATTAAAATGAGTCAATAAGCCAATCAGTCAGTCCCGCACATATACCCCTGATCTGAACTCATTATGTGTATAACATACAACAGTCCATAGAATTAATTTCTTCCATTCTAACCACCACTATAGAGCTGTCAAAGGATGTTAGGGACAAGACTATAGACCTTCATAAGGCTCTGATAAAGTACAAAAACATCAGCAAGAAACTTGATGAGAAGATGACAACAGCTGGTGCAGTTATTCAGAAATAGAAGAAATGACCATGATTTGCCTTTGGTCAGGAGTCCCATGGAAGTGTGTGGCTGATCATGAGATGATCATGAGAAAGGTAGTGGATCAGCCCAAAGCTACAAAGGAGGTCACCAAGAACACCATTGGTAACACACTATGCTATAAAGGACCAAAATCTTAAAGCACCTGCAAGGTCCCCCTGGTCAAGAAGGCACTTGCACAGGCTCATGAACATCTAAGTGATTCAGAGAAGGTGTGGGTGGTCAGTGATGTGGTCAAATGAAACCAAAATCAAGCTTCTGGCATCATCTCAAACCATCGTGTTTAGAAGAAGAGAACTGCTAAGTATGATCCAAAGAACACCATGTACATCATCAAGCATGGAGGTGGAAAAATTATGCTTTCAGCTGTTTTTTGCTATTGGTACGGGGCAACTTCACTGCATTGAGGGTCAAATGGATAGGGCCATGTACTGTAAAACCTTAGGCAAGATACTCCTTCCCTCAGCCAGAACACTGTAGATGGGTTATCTAACATGACAGTGACCCAAACATACCACCAAGGCAACAAAGTAGTTAAAGAAGAAGTACACTAAGGTAGGCTAGTGGCCTAACCAGTCTCCAGACCTCAATCCTCTGGAAATTATGTGGAAGGAGCTGAAACTTCGACTAGGCAAGTGGCAGCCAATCACCTTAAATGATTTAGAGAGTTTGTATAAAGAGGAGTGAGCCAAAGTCCCTCCTGAGATGTGCAAACCTGGTCACCAGCTACAAGAGGGGGTTTTCAACACCCATCCTATGTATATAAGTCAAAGTCAGGCACTCTGTTCTATTACAGGATAACTGGCCTTGAGGACCGTCTTCACCACTTGTCTGTCCTGATGGCCCCAAAATCCTTCTTTACCATCTCCCTGTATTATGCTTATTTGTGTCTTCAGCCATGTGAAGGTCAGAAACCTGAGCTGTAGGCAAAACATTACAAAGTAACTTACCTGAATACAGGAAAAAAAATCTAATTTGTCTGAGGGGTAAAAACGCTCACAGTGGAAGGATAACCTTGGAATTGATTATATGACCTGCAAGGGCTGTGGTTGCCCTGTTCTCCTTGGAAGAAAGTAAACACGATAAAATATTCTACAACTTAAATCTGAGTCTGCCGAGAGTGCTTCTGCATTGAGGAACTTCGTCTCATTGTGAATTCCATTAACGCACCACATGATGTCTGTACTCTTGTATTTGTAGATGGACTTCTTGCTGATAAATTTTCTTTTTTTTTTCTTATTTATTAAATGCATACATTCTTGATTTGAGAAGAATGTCTAATACATGGTGCTAAAACATTAGAAGATGACATTTTTCGCCAAGTACAAACAAGTTAGTAAAAAAAGAAAAAGAAAAGAAAAAAGCTAAATTAGCCCTAATGTTTATTTAATGGTAGTTTTATCACATGATGTAATTATAAAATAGTCACTAAATATATTTTATTAGTGAACAAATTTTGGGTTGCACACTGATAACCAAAATGGTCCCTACTTATTCTACTAAATTCAGCCATGCTGTATCATTCACGCTAGTAGCTGGGCTTAAATAAATAATTTAGTTGCTTTGTGACGCAACCAAAACTGCTTATGATTTCTTCTTGATGTCAACATCACTTGTGCTAAATCCAAAGTATTTTAAAACCACAAAGGATGAGCCATGTTGAAGGATGAGCTCGTCAGATTGTGTGTGTGTGTCTGTGTGTGTCATGGTACTTTATTTCACAGGTGTCATGGCATTGGCAGGTTAATAATTGCTTTAAAAATAAATAAATAAATAAATATATATGTATATATATATATATCCGTATATGTGTATATATATATATCCGTATATGTGTATAGATATATATCCGTATATGTGTATATGTATATACGTATATGTCAAATCAAATCAAATCACTTTTATTGTCACATCACATGTGCAGGTACATTGGTACAGCACATGTGAGTGAAATTCTTGTGTGCGAGCTTCACAAGCAACAGAGTTGTGCAAAATACAATAATGTAAACAAGCAAAATACAAGAATGGCTACATGTGAAACTAATAAATACATGTACAATATATAATAGTATATGCATTTCTGGGTGTGTATACTAAATATTTTTCTACGTGTGTGTGTGTACACATATTTTACAAATTAAATAGAGTAAACAATAAATAAAATATATAAAAATATACAGAGTTGAGACATGTGCAAAACAGTGGCATTACTGTACAGTATGGAGTGCATAATGTTAAAGTTTCAGTAGTGAAGCTGAAGTGTCTATGACGTGTTCAGCAGTCTGATGGCCTGATGGAAGAAGCTGTCTCTCAGTCTGCTGGTTCGGGACCGGATGCTGCAGAACCTCCTTCCTGATGGAAGTAGTCTGAACAGTTTATGGCTGGGGTGACTGGAGTCCTTGATGATCCTCCCCGCTTTCCTCAGGCACCGCTTCCTGTAGATGTCTTGGAGGGAGGGAAGCTCACCTCCAATTATCCGTTCAGAGCACCGCACTACTCGCTGGAGAGCTTTGCAGTTGTAGGCGGTGCTGTTGCCATACCAGGTGGTGATGCATCCAGTGAGGATGCTCTCAATGGCACAGTGATAGAAGGTCCTGAGGATGCGGGGGCTCATGCCGAATCTTTTCAGTCTCCTGAGAAAGAAGAGGCGCTGCTGCGCCTTCTTCACTGTTTTGTTTGTGTGTACTGACCACGTAAGATCCTCAGCCAGATGTACACCAAGGAACCGGAAGCTGCTCACTCTCTCCACAGCAGCGCCGTTGATGGTGATGGGGGTGTGTACTTCTCTGCACCTCCGGAAGTCCACTATCAACTCCTTTGTCTTTGCGACGTTGAGGGTGAGATGGTTGTCTTGACACCAGTGGGTCAGGGCGCTGACCTCCTCCCTGTAAGCCGTCTCATCACCGTTGGTGATAAGACCCACCACTGTAGTGTCGTCCGCAAACTTCACAATGATGTTGGAGTTGTTAGTGGCTGTGCAGTCGTAGGTGTAGAGTGAGTACAGGAGAGGGCTCAGTACACACACCTGTGGAGCACCAGTGTTCAGTGTGATGGGGGATGAGGTGATGCTGCCCAGTCTGACCACTTGGCGTCTGTCAGACAGGAAGCTAAGGATCCAGCTGCAGAGGGAGCTGCTCAGTCCTAGATCCTGCAGTTTCCTGTCCAGCTTCGAGGGAACGATGGTATTGAATATATGTGTATATGTATATACGTATATGTGTATATGTATATATATACACACACACACAAACACACAAACGTATTATTGTTGGAGCTTGAGCTTGGCTGGTGTGAAATTTTGTTAAAATGCATAACAAAGAGTGGAACAGGTACCGTAGGCTTATTTGTCAATTGGGAAATGATTATGTTAATAATTAGAGCCCCCTCAGAAAACAATAGATTGTCTTTACAGAAAAATAAAGGGAAGAAAAGAAAAAAAGGAAGGGGGATACAGGTGCATCTACTGTGCACTGATAACATATTTTATCTGTTTTATTCCAAAAATGTGTATTAAAGATGTACATAGCAGGCCCACCTGAATGTGTAAAAGTGCATTCTTTGGAATGGCCAGTAGGGGATTGTTGTGTTTGCAAAATAAATCGCATTTTATTAAAGTCTAGGGGCAAATTACCTCCTACCTTACATGATTCATAACCTCAGTAAACACCTTCCTGATGGGCCTATGGTCTCAATTGCTAGTTTAAGTCTTCTTTAGTGCAAAATAGTGAGAATTTTATAATTTACGGTCTTGTGTAGAGTAAAACAGACAGTGTATATTTTAAGAAGTGGCTTTTTTTTCACAGTAGATTCCACACTGTACTAATGACAAAGTGTCTAAAAGAAAAAAAATAGATTGTGGTGGCCAAATTACTAAAGCTTCCAAACAAGACTTTGCCAACCAACGTTATAGAATGTTATGATGGTTATTTTGGTCTTTTATTAAAAATCTATAGCTTCAAAACAAAAGCCATAACAGCCAAAACTAATGTCACAGCTATATAATTACAAGAATCCTTCTTGTAAATTTCATTTCATTTGTGTTTGTGCAATAAAACAAAACTAGTGCAATGGGAAAGTAATGCAATAAAACTAGTAGCACTTGACAAAGAAGACCAAGTAAACTTTAGCTCCCCTAAAGCGTTGGATCCTTGTAATAGTCTGCTCAACATGTTCTACCAGTCAGAGGTCAGTACACTGTTCTCTGCAGCATGAGCTGGGTAGAAAACATCAAGACAGTCACTGCAGGAAAGATTAATAATCCTGGTGAGGAAAAAGCATGGTTGTCTTGTGAAGGCTGAACACCCCGGAGGCAAGAGCAGATGGGGATATCAGGGTTAAAGTGAACTCCATCCTGGACAATACCTCCCAACTGTCTGCCCTGTGAGGAAGTGGGTGGCTGAAGACACCCCTGAGGTGTTACATTGAGTGCTTTAGGCTCTTCTTGTGGTCATAGCGATTACATTGCTCAATGCATCATGCTCAAATGACTCATATTTTACCCTACTGGGAGGAGATTGACTGGAATGCTGGGATGCGCTGGAGTGTGGTTATCATCTCTATCAACAATTGATGTTCATACATATTATCTGCTCAGGAGTCACTGTTAGTGATGATGTTACCTGTTCTCTGTTTTATGGGACGCAACAGCTCATAAAAGGCACATTACATTCATATGGTACATTGCTATTTTCATCTGATGATTGATTAGATTACACAGATCTGCAATTTATCACACTCTGAAGGGTTATTAAAATGTGAGGCAGACCATTTATGATGAACATTTACTGAAAAATATTCAGCTTTACTTTTTTTGTCAGCAATTTCCACAGTGACATGCATGCTATGACAGAAACTGGTTGATTTGGGATGTGATTTGAGCTCATTATGAGCTTAGTCTAAGATACCCACCAGTCCTGCAGGCAGTTTGTTAAATTTGCATGGCCTACTGATTTGAATGTTCCCATATAGCCAAAAAGAGTTTAAATCAAGTACTTTTGTTGTTCAAATGTGGTCATTAGGCTTTATTAAATCGATCTCCTTTGATGGGCCTATGTTGCTTGCTTTTTTGTGGCATCATTTTCAAATTGAAATGAATACCTCAAAGTGAAAACTTCATGCAAAGATACGCGAACACTATCTAACTGTAATCAATGTTTAATTCGATTTTGATTGATTTAATATCGGACAATGTTGCAATAAAAAGTGAACAGTTATGTGTGGAGGACAAGACTTTTCTGTGAAAATAACTTTTCCATTTACTTAAACGCTTATCCAGATAACGGTTGCATGGGGCCTGAGCAAATTCATACCTACAGCTGATTCAGAATCATCATTAAATGTAACAAGTAGGCCTTTGGATTGCAGAGGGAAGTTAGAGTACCTGGATAGAACCCATGGGCATAGGGAGAAGTGACAAACTCTACCCATTATGGTCCCTTCCTTGCGTCCTTCCAGGACTTCATTTAAACTGAGGTTTGTAAGTTATCTACAACAAGTGGGACATAGGTAGCAAACTTTAAGGTTTCAGTTACACAACATTAAAGCTGGTAGTAAGGCAATTTCTTAATCCCTGAAAGAGGCTTGATTTTAAGTTGTTTTTTTGTTGTTTGCTTTGGTTATACAAACAGTTTTACCCATTAGTTTATTGTAAACATTTATGATATTGTGCAAAAGGCTTGAGCCTTCGTATTTCTTTGTATTTTGCTTCTAAAATGAATAATGTTGAAGCATATATTTTACAGTGGCCTTGAGCAATCATTGTCCAAGATTTTCTTTCTGTCCAAGAGTTTTTCTTTAGATATTAACTGCTTTTTACTCATTTTCCACTTTGCCTTTGCATGTCACAAAAAACACACTTTTTTCATTTCTTTAGCTGAATGTATGAATAATTCTAAAGATAACACATTTTGACAGACAAAAAATAATATTTTTTTATAAGCACAATGTTGCCTAAAGCCTGCAGCAATAGGAAAAGTCGTGGACAAAGAAGAGGAGGAATTGGAGAGGAGGCAAAAAAAGAACTGTCTACAGCAGATGAACAGTATGTGAAAGTTATGTCCTTCAGGAAAAAACAGACCTGACATGGGACCTGGGAGATGCATCTGGTCATTCAGTTTATCATCTGTCATAGTCTCAGTGGAAGGCTGCCAAGGAAGAGACACGTGGAGAAAAGGCTGAGCCAAATTACACAACTAGACTTAAAAAAACAGAGTGACAATGGGTGCTATAGCGTAATGAATCCAAATTTAAAAAAAAAAAAGGTCAAAATTCTGATTGTGATCAGTCAGAATAGAGATACAACAGTGAGTGGCTATAGCTATCTGCAGAGGTGTGGACTCGAGTCACATGACTTGGACTCGAGTCAGACTCGAGTCA
>NW_005187431.1:1935824-1943146 GCF_000239375.1 Pundamilia nyererei
ACTTGAGACTTACTTGAGACTTGCAAAACAATGACTTGGTCCCACCTCTGGCTATCTGTAAAACATGGTGCAGGCTCTTTCATGGTTTGGGTTTGCATTTCAGTCATTGGTGTTGGGTATATTGTCAAAATTGATGGCATTATAAACACAGAAAAGTACCATCAGATTTTCATCCACCATGCGATCTGGAAAGTGTCTTATTGGCAATGGCTGTCCATATCTGCACAGAAAAACACACAATGAGAACACTATCAGCCATGGGCTGGCCTCCCCACAGCCCACCTCAACATCATGGAGCAGTGTGTTCTGTTTTCTCTGGAGATGATCCCAAACGCCAGCCCAGACTACTTGAAGAAATTACAGGAATTTCAGAATGTGTTGAAGAATATCAGTGGTGATACCAAATACTGACTTTCAAGTTTGCTATAATTCTAGAATAGAATATTTTAGAATATGTTTGCACATTTTTCAATAAATCATTAGACTTATTTCCCAGTTCCTAATAAAATGTAAAGAAATAAGGGGTGGCTCATGACTTTTGCTCATCATGTAAGCTTCGTAAATCAGGGGACATGACAGAACATTTAAGCAGTGGTGCATAAAGTATTTATGTACAGTATACTTCTAAAAATAGTTGAATTCTGATGATACTATATTTCTTCCATACAACACAGAGTCCCCACACCTCACAGAAATGTTAGTAACATTTTTAATTTCTACTGTCAATCTGCAGCTGGTTACAGAGATTAAAACATTAAAAGTCCAACTTCAAATTTCCCCACACAGTCTATAAACAGTCTCAATAATGCTGAAGATGGCGTTGTGGTGGGACAGAGAGGATTAAAATGGTATAGACTGCAAACTGTTTGATATGGAGCAATATGGTGTGATTAAAAAACAAAACAAAAAACAACTTAGTGTTTTTTTCTGTTTGCATGGGAGCTAAAAGCTTCTTTAAGTAGATGCTGCATTCAAGTGTTTTAAGAAATGTGACAGTAAGAGTACTTCAGTTAGTTTTTCACTAAGTTTACAGACCTTTTCTCCCATTAAAACCCATAATCTGCCTCACTTCTTACTGAGCTGCAATCTTAAGAACTTGTTATTAATACTACATAAATAATTGAATATAGAGACAGATTGTATAAACAGCTATCAAAGTGAAGTGGGAAGAATTTGAGGTCATTCTATTTAGCAGCTTTTCTGAGTAACATTTTTTGCATGCTGTTAAGTTAATACTCTAGTTTTTAATAACACCTGAAAAAAAGAGTTAATATTTCAATACAAACAAACATGAAGAAAAATGTGGCCTTAAAATGTTTGCTTGTTTTTTTTTTGGGCACTTCATAAAATCGTCACTTCAGTGCAGTAGTAGCTGTTTGATCTTAGCAACCCTGCAAATCCCCCATTAATGTGGCTCTTGTGGCCTATGATGAATGTTAACTTTGGGCTTTACACAACCAAACATGAATCATTACATGAATTATTTAAACGTTTGTTTGCCAGTCTGACTGAAAGTACACACAGAAATTAGCCATCTGGAACAGCTATTTTGCTAAATGCATCAGGGATCACCATCCGTGACAAGTTGCTGGTTGACCGCACACACAGCTTTTCGTGCTGAGCTGCAGTGAAGAGACTGAGGATTTGTCTCTGTTAGGTTGGTTTTAGTGCCGTAACTTCATGGAATGGTGGAATCAGAGCCGCTGAATGGAAGAGTCACGTCATCGCCTTTCACTCCAGTGGACCATTTTTTTGCAGCAATGGTGGATCATTGAGTTTTGCATTAGATCCAGAAGTTTTCAACATATGCTAGCCACGCTATAAAGATATATCAGCACACATTTCAACTGCCCAGAACTTTCTGAAGGCTACATGACCCACGTGACAACACTGAATTCTAACACCTGCTGAGACAACTCTGACTTACACTGTTAGACTTTTCATTGCCACTTTACGGTAACATACTGTGACAATTAAAGTGTAAGTAGCTGAAATAATTTTTAACAAACAGGTAAAAGAAGGAAAAAAAATCAAAACTGTTGCACTCAAAAAACCTATTGGACAGAGACAGCGTCTTGCAAGATGGCAAGAGAGCTTGTCTTCATTGTTGTTCGTCTTGTGTAAATGTCCAGAAAGCATGAGCCATGGATCATCTGTGGAGAAACAGGTAACAACACATTGGACACTTAAATTATACAAGAAATTCACTAAAAATGGCAAAAACAGTTACCTAATTTGAAGTTCTCCACTCAAATTCAGTAAGCCGCTGGAGGAAAGTTGTGACATGAGGGTTAATGTGAACAACCTTTCACTTCACAGTGGTCCCAGGGCAACATGTTGTCATTATGCAACATAAAATAATTTCAATACTTCACTTCTTCACACTGTCTAGATAGTCATAAAGCAAATAGCTATGTACAGTTAATTATTAATGGCCTTATGTACATAAGTCCATTTTAACATATTATAATTGTACAAAATTGGGAATTATTCTGCACATTAAACACAATAGTCAGTCCAATTAAATTACTGGAGATGAATCAACTGTATGGTTATTTTGGAGTTTATAGTTTGTGCTGCTCTTAAACTTTACAGTATTGACTTCAGTATATCTGCTGTTGGTGTAGCTAGACTATATGTTGATCAGTAATATGTAATGTGAAATTTGATATTGTTACTTTGCTGGATTCACTGAGACACATGTCCAACAACCTTGGTTTATAAAGGAAATTACAGAAATTTGAGCTAACAAAACAGAGACTGGATACCTGTGTCCACGAAAAGCTCCTGTGCCAAACAGAAATTTTAATATGGTCTAATCAGCTCTATTTCATAAATGACTTCTTACCAAGCACAATCAGCCTTGGGGTGCTTGGCAGGCTTTTAACTTGCAAACTGAACAATATAAATTTGCATGCACTGAAGCCACAAAATTTAGAAATACACATAGTTGCAAGAAGTTCAGTGACCAATTACCTTTTCTAAATGACATATGCAATGCAAAAAATAAGAGTATTGTCAATAGGGACCAATTCCCAGTTTTTACATGATCAAAATTATTCACAAAAGGCTTCAATAAACAGAAAATGTGTGCCGACAAGAGAACAGTGCACAAAAATGAAAAGATATTTGAGCTCAGTGCTTTAATGGGTTTAACATGACTCAGTCAGCACTCCGCACCGGTAGTACAAGCACACCTGAAAACACTGACCAGCTAACAGCTTTAAGCATTTGGGCGCAACCTCGGTAGTTCACCGATTCACCTGTTGCAAACATCCAAGTTTCTATATCAAGTCTCATAAATCCATCGGCAACTATTACCAAACTAGTCTTTTGAGTCTCCACATTCATAGATATTGACATTTTGTCATAGCATTTGAATGAAAATATCCTGGTAGGGTAGCTTAAAAGTCAAAACAAACAGTAATAGGAACGCATTTCGAACTTCTCTCGAATAAGTGAAAAAAACACTTACCTTGAGACTGATTAGCAGGTTCCGATCCAACTTTAATGTGTCCCATGTCAGTCGGTTTTAGGGAAAAAGTGTTAAGTGGTTTCATTTAATTTTGAGATACTCCCGCATGGATGAGCAATTTGGAGTCTAGCAGAGTTATCACGAATAGCATATGATCTTCAGATATAATCCAATCAACCTTGCATTTAACCCGACTGAACATCCAGTTACCTCTGACAACTTCTAGTTGCACATGTTAATGGTCTCATCATCACTCTGTGCTGCAGCGAACTGGATCTGTGGCACAGAATAGTTGATGGCCATGTTGTTCTCCTGCTTTGCAGCTTTGTTTGAGTCTGAATTGCGGCTTAAACGTGCAAAACTAAGAGAAGCAGATCAATATTTTCTTCTTGTTGTTATTTAATGGTGGTTGGCAACCAGCGAAAGGAGCATTAACCACCTCGAGCAATATTTTCTATCCCCATTGTTGTTTAGAAAGTGAATACCCGACGTGTGCGTCACACGTCACGTTGTACGTCAGGTGAAGGTGTGGTGTCGGCTATCGCACCTGTCGCATTACAAAGCTTTAAAACGTAACAATCGCTTTAAAAACACAACCCAACGCGCTAAACTGTGATAATGTATTACATTATCACGTATATCCAGGACATCTCTTCGGAACCAAGACGAAGTGGTGCTACAAAGGAATTATTTCTTTAGGAGAGTGCATTTAATAGCAGTCTGGCCTGCAACAAAATGCACCGCTAAAAATACAGTTTCTGCTTGTCCCAGAATTTATTAATTTTGAGAGTGAAGTTGTAGGACTGATGCTGGTTAGTGGTGTAGGTTTCATGGATGTGACACCTTAACTTGTGTAAAATGACGACCAGAGCATATTATTAGGTTAGTTCACTGTAGTTAGGCAGCGGTGTCTTAAAAAGTACTACCTTATACAAAACAAATGAAGGTCCAGTATAAGAAAGAATAAGAAGAGAAAAAAGTGCTAAATGAAGTAATTTTTAAACATTACTCCAAATGTAGCCATTAGTTTTTGTTGCTGGCCATACAAAAAATAAGTATACTTCAATTATATTTCCCAAGTATACCTTACCTAGTACGTATACTAATAATGCTTCTTGGGACTATATTGGCCCCCGTTTTACTACATAACAGTATTCTTGAAATTAACTTTTAAATGTACTTTTTGTTCACCATAATTGTACTAGCATAATGTCATAATGTCTACAAGAGTATAATTAAAATATACTCGACTCTATCACAATACTAACCTTACAAGTATACTATTAATTAATAGTATTAATAATGTTTCACATTGTTTGAATAAACAAATACATTTATTAATATATGAGGTTCAATTCAGTTCAAGGAATTAAATTTTAGTGTGGCTGCAACTTACTCCTTAAGTTAAAAATTGTGCTGTATATTGTAGTTTATATGTTATACTACTTTCACGGTGAATCACATTTTATAGTAATACACTCTGAATGAGGATTTAAGTAATTACTCTTAGATCTACAGTAGAAAACAACAGAAATCCGGATGGTGTAATAGTATAATCTCAGTAACATCACCAATTGTTACATTTGATGTATTTTACAGCTGTTTCCATGAATACGGTGAATTTACTTCAATACCGTAAAAATAATGTAATCTCATGGAATTTTCTCACAATTACATGCAAATTACAGTACTAAACTGCTAACATCCTTTAGAGTTTTTTATTGTTGATTTTGCAGTACTAAGCTATGGAAATTACTGCACAGGCTAACAGTGTACTTAAGGGCTCTGGGTGGAATAACAATCACTAGCCAGTTATCCTGAATAACATGTGAATAGTATAATTGACCTTAACCCAAATCTAACATTGATTATAATGTGCAGAACTGACAGCAGAAAACTGACTGAACATTCCACTCATACGCAATCTTGTGCTGTCACGTTGTACTAAATAACTCCTTTCATATATCTGTAACCATCTGAGTATGGTAGAAGGAAAGACTTGAATAATGGGAAGTTTTGTTTTGTATTTTTGAAATGTTGTAAAAAGTTGTGTTACATTTATAGTTTTGGTATCTTTGAATGAATGATTGAATACTACTGGAGTGCAGTTAGTTTTCCGTGAACTTCAATTGTCATTTTGAGTATCAAAGTACTAAAAGTATACACTGTTGCAGAGATGTAACTGTGAATTAGTGCTCTTGTTGCCTCCAAAATGTATAGTTCTATCAGTCACAACAGATGTGTGAGCTGTATACTGTTTTTTGTGTGTACAATATACGTGTGTGTGTGTGTGTGTGTGTGTGTGTGTGTGTGTGTGTGTGTGTGTGTGTTTGTTTATGCATGAGTGAGTCATGGTGACAGGGTTGCTCGTGAGGCAGGCGCTCTGGCACTATGACAGAATGAGGTCGCCACACTACAGAATGACACGCTCACCATGTCAGCCTCTCTTTCGCGTACACACACCTCACCATGTCCCTGAATAAGTCAGCTTGGATAATAGTGATGCCTTTGGCTGTGAAACGTTGCCCCTCTCTCAAACATACACATAAACAAAGAAGAGAGAGTTTGCATAGGTGCACAAAACAATGATATGGTTACGCAGGAGTCCTAGCTGAGTCACGGTTTAGAAAGTCCTTTTTAGGTATTTTTGCTTCTTTAAAACTGTTACCACATTATGTGCCATGTCAGAAGAGTTTCTTCTCTGAAGAAAGGACAGTAAAGGAGAAGTCCCATTTCCCACGTTTGGTGTAGTGTGTTGCATCATGGGAATGATCAGAAGAGGCAGGATGAGTCTGAGATTATTCAGACTGCTTGGCTGAAACTACATCTATTGTATTACTCTTATTTAACACAGTCGTGCTCTACAGGTGGGCTGATAGTGGTGGTGGTGGTGGTGGTGTGTCATTTCTGGAACGACTACAACGCATATTGGTCACAGTTAATTGAAAAGCAAAAGGGAGGGTGAATATGTGGGGGAGGGAGTAACGGCAACAGCCAGTGCTGGAAATAAAGCTGTAATTGTGTGAGCGTCAAGCATACAGGAGGAACAGAACGGAGCTTACCTCAAGCACTAAATTAACAAAGGATAACCTTAAGGTGTTAGTGGTGTCTCAGGTATTAGTCATTGGTTATTTCAGCAGAAACCACCTCATTTTCATTTCAAGATAACTCTTTGTGGATATCAAAAAGAATTAAATAGAATAAATATAACAGTTTATTAGCAATGGAATCAATTTATAGATCAAAATGTATTTTAAAGTTTTGTCTCATCAAAGTTGCCACTTTTGGCTGTCATAACAGCTGAACACACCCTTGGCATTCTTCATACAACAGAAATCAAATAGTTTTCATAAAGTTCTTCCCATATCTGTTACAGAAGTTGCCATCCTTTTTGTGTTAAGTTGGGGTCGGCTTCATCCTCTGTGGCCCCTCTGCTTTGGGGTGTGCCACAGGGATCTATTCTTGGGCCATTATTGTTTTCACTGTACCTTTTCCCTTTTGGCGTGATTTTACAAAAACATAAAGTGTCATTCCATTTATATGCAGATGACTTCCAGCTTTATTTACCTTTTAGTCATTCTGATAGTCTCCCAAGTCGACCTCTGCTTGACTGCCTTAGTGATGTTAAAGCATGGATGGCAAAAAACTTTTTAAATTTTTAATGATCGGAAGACGGAAGTGATCTTATTTGGCCCAAATCGTTTTTCTCACGCTCCAGATGTTGATCTTGCAGCTTTGACTTCCCATTTAAAGAGTTTGATCACAAATCTCGGAGTAAAAATTGATTCTGCACTTACCGTTGATAGTCACGTAAACAGGGTGGCAAAATCAGCATTCTATCACGTCA
>NW_005187431.1:1943898-1945667 GCF_000239375.1 Pundamilia nyererei
CTGTAGCACTCCAGCCTCCTTTTAATGGGCGGGTCCTCCAGCTGGATCCAATCACGCCGGGGCAGTATATCCACGCACCAATCGGAACAGGGCCCTGGCACAGCTAAATTAACATAGAAAAAACACAACACCTGCATAAACAAACACATGGACATACAAGTTCGTAACACCTTTTATTGGTGTTTAAATCTCTAAATGGTCTGGCACCTACTTATTTGTCTAACTTGTTGAAGCTCCATGTCCCCACTTGTTCCCTTTGGTCAGCTGAGCAGTTGCTGCATTCGGTCACAAAGTCATAGCTGAAACTTAGAGGAGACCGAGCGTTCTCTATTGCAGCGCCGATGCTTTGGAATAACCATCCTCTCAATATTAGACAGGCTACATCAGTGCCAGTTATCATTAAGTCCTTATTAAAAACCAATTTTTATTCCCTGGCTTTTAACTCTGTGGATAACTGACATTTTATTAATTTTATTGCTATGTCTGATTTTGGCTATTTTATTACTATATTTATATTTGTATTGTACAGCACTTTGGTCTACCAGGTGTTTTTTTAAAGTGCTATATAAATAAATGATAATGATTAATGTGTGGCACTTATAGATTGCTTTGTTTTCACTCTTCCATCCAGTTCATCCGAAACCAGCTCGATGGGGTTTAAGTCTGGAGACTGTGCCGGCCACTCCATGTTTTCAAGCTTGCCATCTTGTTTTTTCTTTCCTGAGGTAGTTCTGGCATAGCTTGGACTTATGTTTTGAGCCATTTTTTTTGCTGTAGGATGAACCCCAGACCAACTAGTCACATACCAGAGGGTATTACATGGTGCTGCAGAATCCTATGGCAGCCGTTTTGGTTCAGGGTGCCTCTCGCTCTGTACAAGTCACCGATCCAGCAAAACAGCCCCAGACCATTACACTTCCTCATACAATTTTGACAGTTGAGGCCACAAACTGTACAACAACGCCGTACAAAGATCCTGCGTGATGAAGCGAAGATTTAAAATTTTGATTCATCAGTCCAAAATACCAGTCTTCAGTAGTTCAATGGTGGTGTTTCATGGCCCAGGCAAGCCTCTTTGTCTTATTCTGATGTCTTACCAATGACTTTCTTGCTGCAACTAGTCCTGTTAAACCTGTAGCTCAAAGTCTTCTCTGTTCACAGTTGAACCTGAGACTTGCTTACTATCACCACTTTTAAGCTCTGCTTGAAGCAGTTTTCCTGTGAGCTGCCTATGACACAAGCTGTTAACTCTCAGAAACTTGTCCTCTGATTCAGTTGTGGCTTTGGGTCTTCCAGACCTCTTCCTGTCAGAGTTTGACCCAGTTTCTGAGTGCCTTTTGATGGTTAAGTCAACTGCACTCACTGACACCTTGACTTTCCTTGCAATTTCTCTGTAGGGAAGACATACATTTTTAAGTGTTATCATGGTCCGTCTCTCTTCCTGTTAGTTGCCTTTTTCTCGCCATTTTTGTATCAACACACTACTTTCTGCAGTACAATACTGTTCAATTGATGGTCACGAGGGTATGGTACCAGGGTGTGTTCCAACACTGCTTTCATGCAGACAGAGAGGGTTATAAGTAATGCAGAAAAGCTGGAACACCTGTAGTAATTAGTAGCAACAGCTTTCAAGACTTGATCAATCTCCATTGCTGCAGAACATCTTTAAATTGTTAACTCATTTTGTGTTCCCTGAAAAAGGCATTTTTTTGTGTAAGTCTGAAATGTACATTTTTAATCAGTTTTGGGTGACCTTACCTTTTTTTTTT
>NW_005187431.1:1947107-1948301 GCF_000239375.1 Pundamilia nyererei
AGCTCTTTGGCCTTAAATGAGAGGAGCTTTGATTTGATTTTACTGCAGTGTTTGCCAGTACTATTGCTGGCAACTTGCTGACAGAAGTACATTACTTTTCTGGCATCATAACCCGACTACTCTCTAAAAGTATCACAAGAAGCACTTCAAATTTATAGTTTTACAAAGTCGTAGTTTATCTTCTTGGAAGAGTGTTCCTGATTTATCATCAACTGTTCAAGTTTTGTTTGGACTTTGTTGCCCTTGCAGTGTTCTCTGGTCATTTTCTTTTGATTTTGTTATTGTGCTGTGCTGCTCTTTAGGCCTTTGTAGTACTGTTATCAAAGGGGCTCAGAGATTGAACCGTGTTCTGCTGAATAAAATATTTAGCAGCTGATCTTCTGCAAATACTCAAGCAAAAGAGAGAGAAAGGAGAACTCTGCTCTTGTACTTCTGTTCGTATCTTATTTTCTCATTTGTGTGAGTGTGTGTGTGTGTGTGTGTATAGGTGTGTGTTTCTGTGTGGCAAAGTTTGAAGTTCCCTTTAGGTCGCTTCCTATCTCTCTTCTTGGCTTGCATAGCCCTGCAGCTCAGCAGAATGGAGTTGTGCCCTGATTATTTTTACTTGTAGCATCTCTGCACTTCTGCACACTGTCAGAGTAATGCATAGACCTTATCTTCCACAGATACCTCTCTGCATATGAACTTAGCCTTGGGCAGACTACAAAAGGATAACAGTACAGATTTGGGCACAGGGGAGAGAAATGGTAAGTGGAGAAGGAGGGAAGGAAGAAGGAAAGAAGAAGTGCAAAGGATTAGTTCACCTGAACAGCTGATAAGACCCAAAATGGCTGGAAAACTTTTGCTTATAATTTAATAACAACATTTGTTTCTCTTGTCTCTTGGGTTTTGCGTTTCATTATAGAGATAGGATAAAGTATTGAAAAGTAATGGGATGAATTTTAATGAAATGTTTGAGGATTTTTGTTTTTTAAAAATCTTTAATGCACCGATATAGAGGGCACAAAGAAACCCGGCCATGGGGGTGGGGAGGTTCACTGTACTCTTAGTATCTGTCCAAAGCTTATGTAAATGGAAAGGGCTGAGTCAAGAAGAGCATCCAATGTAAAATCTTGGCCAAATCAAATATTTGGATCATAACAAATGAGATTTCCATACCAGATAAGTTTGGGCCTGAGATAACAATGACCATCT
>NW_005187431.1:1955267-1974447 GCF_000239375.1 Pundamilia nyererei
TCAGGAAGTCAGTGATCCACCGGCAGATGGGATCAGGCACATTCATCTGGGAAAGCTTGTCTCGGAGATTCTAATGTGTTTGTAAATTAAAAGTATAAAAATATTGATAAATCACTGATTTGTACAAACCTTCCTATGCACAGATTTGTGCATATGCACTGTTAGAAAATGATGCCTGGTGACTATCAACTGGAAAGAGAGCCTAGACTACACAGAAACAATTCATAGTACAAAAACAGCAGTGTCTTTATCTCATTCCAAAACACTAGTGTCCACGGACAAATTCCAACAACCCCACATAACTGAGTTCACTGAATCCCTCAAAAGGGGGTGGGTGGGAGTTTGCATATTATTTTTTATGGTATGAATTCTATATTCATTCACACTATCATAGCACCTCAGGTAAAAATATTCTGTGATTTATGCACAACAGTGCATTCATGTGAACCGTACCTTTCTTGTTGTCTCTCTGAGGCACAGAGTGCCCATTCACACACAGACACACATACTGCCAGGGATAATCACAGTTCTCTGTGCCAGCTCTTGCCCTGGGATATGGCTGCTACACTCCTCAGATTTTTTAGATAATTGAACAAATTATGTGTGCCTTAATGTCATGTTCTGGGGTAAGTGTGGCTCCTAGCATTAAATACTTGCCCCTTTGTCTATTATTAATTGTGAAACTTGTTGTTATTCAATGTTGTTTTGCTGTGAAGGCATCATTAGTCACAAAATAGATCTCCTGTAGGCTACACTTGCTACCAGTCAGCCAGTTGGCAACAGCAGAGAAACACCAGTAAGAATGAATGTAGGGAGGGTGTATGGTAAACATGTCTGTGCTAGAGACAACGTGCACAGCAGCTGATGTGAAAGTGGCTTTTGAAAATAATGATTTCCCAAATAGAATTGCTTTCAAGATTGGCGCATCTTGCCAAACAGAAGTTTAAAAAAAATAAACCTCAATGCTGAACTTTTGAATTAAGCACTTGATGTGCAGCAACTGATTTTCACAGCTGTTACCATTTTAACATCTACCAGTTAACGTTAAAGAAAGTACATCTTAAAGTAATGGAAATGCCATGTATTTTACTTTTTGGATATTCACATATAACAATAGGTATAACAAATTAAAAATTGGAGTCAAGTTAAACTGTGACTGTAGTGTAGTGTAGTGCCAAAATTGTGTATTAGTCTATCAAGTAGATGTTCAGTTAAAAGAAGCAGGCAGGGGCTCAGGCTTTAAACCATGTCTGACTTACTGATAGTCCTTTATAAGAAATCCAGAGAATTACAAAAGTCATTAAGCCTTATCATGGCTCAAACATTTGTGTAAAACTGCATCTGATCCAACTGGGCCTGTGAGCATATCATTTAGCGCTGCAGTTAATCGACTCTGACATTCACAGGCATGTTACATATTGATTGACTGATTTATTGATCATTTATTTTGAGCATATGTTTACCTATATACACGATAGAGCATGTAGGAAGGAAAATATTGTCTTCTGGTACAACAGGTGCTCGAAAAGGAGTGGGAAGAAGTAATACTTATATACACATATTCACATATTCATAGATCAGTCATGTAGTTGGGCAGCTTCTTCCTGAGTAATATGTTTTCTAACAATGATAACTTATCACATTGGACATATCTATATTGAAAACATCTCTTGTAGCTTAATGCTGCCCTCATCCCTGTACAGCAGGTACAGTGATTAAAATTTTGGGAGATTTCACGTTGCTTGTGCTTAGACCCTAACCCATTCCACAATTTAACCCCACACGCAGACACACAGAAATTTTTCCAAGTATTTCTCACCATGTGCGCTTTAATATTCAAATTGTAGCCCCCATCTCTCTCACTGAAAATGACTACGTAATTGCCCATATGAAAAAGATCTATATAAATCTTATAAAGTCTGTATCTGTCTTGTGTGAAACTTGTATGAAAAGCATACAAGAGTGAAAACAGATATAAGATCCCTTGAAAAATTATATAAATGAAACTTGTATGTTTTGGATACTTACTAAAACAATATATGTAAGTAATGAGAAAGTGGCCACTTTCACGAGTAAATCATATAAGCCTTATGTGATTAACTATATGAAGCAAGCCAAATCTTATGCAAGTCTTTTATAAGTTTTTTCTATTTCTTTTCCATATTGGTGACCCGATAGCTTGCAAACAACTTTTTGAAATGCACCTTTTCTACTTCAACATACTGCTAAACACTCAATGCAAAATGTTAGTTATGAAATCTAAACTAAATATAAGTTTTGCTTTCAGGTTTTGCATTTATTGAAAAATTGCACTCAGGGGTCAATCAGGGATGTTGTAATACTGTTGTATACTTTTCTGCCATCAGGTCTTCGGATAGTTATCTAGTTTAGGTTAAACTCGCATCTTGGGTAACTCATCTGTGGCATGTTGTTATTTACTTCAAACTTTTTCACAACAGAAGTTGTTAGCTTTAAAATAACCAGCTTTTAAATGTTAAATAATGCACATTAGCTTGCACTGATGATTTTGGTTTGTACATTTGTAAAGATTTAAAGGCCTTATTCTCATTTTAAACAGTATAACAAAGAGGCTGCTGCAGTAATGCTCAATAATGAAGCAGAATTTAACACTGTAGAAAATACTTAAGCATTAAAAAGTAATGGGTTCCATTAGGTATGGCCAGTGGATAAAAAACGTTTATTGAACTTTAAAAATTCATGTAAAATCACAGGGGCACCTCATAGGAACTGCATTATTTAAAACGTGTCAGTAGCTGAGCAGAAGTCCAATAAGTGGAGAACAAATGTGATTGGTAGCCTCCCGCCATTACATCTATGGTTAAAAAAAATTTAAAAAACAAAACATTTAATTAACTCCACAGAAAGTGTATGGAAGGATTCTATGGAAGGCGTTAAGGTGTAATGGATTGGGAATGAGTCCAGTTTTCAGGAACCTGCACACATTCTGTCAGTTTTGAAGCTCAAGGTATGATCTATATGAATCATCACTGTTTCAGGGATTTGAAGCAACCTGCAAATCCAAATGCAGAAGACCAAAGTAGAATGCAGCAGGACTGTCTCTAGTCTCTGAAAGACTGTTTTGGGGGCTTTGATGTCAGATTGCCAATTGCTGCTGCAATTTTTTTGCTTTTGTTTTACTTCTGTGCCAACTCTTTAGGCACTATAGCCAGGCAATTCAAATATGGGCAGACATTCTACATTAAACTGATATTGGTATCTTATGCAAGTGGCCATACAAACTTGACAATCTGTCTATGCCCAGATTTGTTTATAGTTTCAAGTTTACAACTTTTTTTAAAATCTCAATTTTAATTAAATATACAAAAATCAAAACAAGAGAAACCCATAACAGCCGGTCTATCAATCTTTTTTTTTTTTTTTACAGTTTTTTACAGCCTTTAGCTATAAATTGGTTTTGGTCGCTAGAGCCAGGAAGAGCAATTTTAGCTTTTTCTGCTGGTAAATGGGAAAAGGGGCAGCCAAGAACAGAAAATTTTTAAAACGTGAATTTATTTAAAAAAAACCAAAACAACCCAAACTATTAAATATTTTGAAATCTGAAGAAAGAGAGAAGAAAAGAAAGAAAGAGAAAAGAAATGTCATAATAAATTACAACTTTTTGCTTTTACTTTGTAAGTGTATGTCAAGTATGTAGGTGTCTTTTTCTTTGGAAAAAGACCCTGTTCTCAGGATTTTGTGAAATGTTAAATCTGTGCCTCACATTCCCTGGCAGTGATTTTCACATTTGGTCTAATAGCTTAAAATCTGATTCTAAATTTTATGTGTAACTCTATTACATCATATGGCAGAATGTCACTACCGAATTCTAAATACCTGAAAAAAGAAAAATTACACAGCAGGTTTTTATCAACTGCTAAAAAAAATCAATATTTATGGAAAATTACATAAACTACAACTAATATCTGATTTAAACAGAAAAAACATGATACAAGAAGAAGAAAGAAAACATTGGATTTGACTGAGTTTGTTTAAAAGTTCAACTCCAAAAAACTGCAGAAACTGCTTTAGTTTTAGTTTTCACTTATCCTTTAAAGAAAAATCAAGGATATGTTACTATAAAGGCAAACATCTCTCAACAGACTGAGTGATCAAAACAACATAGTTCAAAACAACACTTTTCAATTTGCTTCTTCACTACTTCACCAGTTACAATCACCGCACTACAGTTGAGGATGACAGAGCCAACAACGAAATCCTTCTCACTGTGCAAAGAGTTCTTCCCCCAGGCTAAGTGTTAAATGCTTTAGACCTTAAAACCCCTTAAAGGGCTCATGTAAGAACTCCAGTGGGCATTATGCCAATACTTTCAATCATCACTTAGGACCCACTCTCTGGACGCCATTAGATGATGAATTCCAATTTTCAATTTCAAGCATTGCTGTTTTGGTGGCTTGTGTCCAGAGGGAAGTGTTTCTTGTGCAAACAGCAGTCAGGATAGCAGATTGTGTAATTGTCTACGTCCGCTATTCACGAGGATGGGGGTGGCTTGGGTCTTTGTGGCTTTTTTTTTTATTAGAAAACTATAAAACATGTATAAATATCACAAATTTGCAAGAGAATAGTTGTTTCTCCTCATTTGATACGCCAATAACTCAGCAACATAAAACAAAGACGGCGTAAAGTATGGTGTGGATTAAAATCGGTTTGCTATATTTTGACTTCAACTTTCCGTAACAGTGGCCTTTCTCATGGTTTCAGTGCTTTATAAGAAAGCACATATTATGCATATTAGTTTGAATTCAGTGGGAGATAATGAATTTTTCTCTGCGCATGCTCCCTTGATACAAATCTCTCCCTTCTTTTCTATTTTGTGAAGACAGAGCAAGCGATCTCTAAGGAAAAATCACACGAGGGCTGAGGGCTGATTGTGCTATTCAATGGAAGCGTTATTACAATCAGTCCATGGCTGGCAATGCAGACAAATTACTGATAGGGAGTCTCAAAGAGAAGGAGAAAAACCAAAGAAAGGAAACCGAAGGAGATGATATCAGTCTATCACAAATCCTGCCACCACCATTGAGAACTTTTAATTTGTTCAAACTGTCATGGCTGACTACATTTTGAAACCTTTGTTTGTCATCAGATGAAGTGAAATGCATTTGGATTTCTTGTGATACCCAATATATGTGGGAAAATGATTTACTTTTTTCCCCTCAGTGTGTTATTGACTTAATGGTGTATCATAGCAGTTAGTTGAGGGGATGTATACAGAGCTGGACTCTATGTGTGTGTGAGTGTGTGTGAATGGCATTGAGAGGCGAGGGGAGAAATTGGACTGTCTGGCAGTATTATAGCAGCTATCAAACCCTGCTGCTGCAGCAGTGCTCATAATCAGAGCCAGGGAGGCAAATTGACTGCTGAATAGATTTTGAGTTTTGCCTCTTGTTGAAATGCCCTGTCAAAACTGAATAGAATCCTGGCTGGAGGCTTGCGACATTGCATTTTTTTCTTGTGGAAATTATTCACTTATAATAGGGTGGATGACCTTTGACATTGTAGGGATGTATCATTCAGCTAATGGCCTCATCCTGAGTCATAAACTCACGCGCGAGAGAGAAGAGGTGGGCTGAATTCATTCCCTCATTTGACATAAACCACTGTAAGCGGGATACTGCTATTAATTCATATTTGTCTTAACAATTGGAAACATGACTCTTGTTGAAGTGAGAATTGGGTACGAGCCTGCCCAACACCATGAAATCACTGACAGCAGCCCTAAGGGTTCTCTGTTAATTAAATCACCCACCTGCATACGGAAGAAAGTGGCCACATATGTTTATGCTAATGCACACAGCATATAGCAAAAGGTCTAATAAACCCTGGCATCCCAGCGAATTGGCAAAATGAGTTCTGTGCTTGGAATAGCACTGCCTTGTGAAACCAAGTAAATCTAAATCAAAGAACGTGTTAGTCACCTATGGGCTTCTTCCAAATCACGTCAGAGTGTTTTTTCACAGTCCAACGTATTAGATAGATGCTTCAACCTGCACTGCCACTTGTTCTCAAAGACCCGACTGAGCCACTTAACTGGCCTGTCGTTTGATATTGAATTTGGCAGTTAAAAAAAAAAGAAGTTAAAATTAGAATGTTCCTGAGTGGCCCTAATTTCCCCGGATGACAGTGTTGGTTTTCTACTTTGGTGGGCACTGCTGTTTAGACAAGGGAGACTACCTGCCATGGGACATTGTGGGTAATAACGCATTGGCATTGCACCAACTTAAAGTAGATCTGACAGCAAGGGCACAGAGAGCCATTACTGCCTGTCTAGAGGATTTATGGGCTATTTAGGTAAATGTGATGGGTGCTTATCGTGGCAAAATTATTACTGTCAGAAAAACTTGAAAGAAAAACAAAATATTTCCCATTGATACAAAAAGGGTTGTACTTTATGCTTTTCATGTAGTTAGTAAAGCAGAGGTTATGTAGAACACACATTTAGAAAACAAATACAAAAATTCAAGGTCTGTATCTTGTAAACTCTTTTGTTATTATAAACTTTAAAAGAATGGGACACATTTAATCTGAAAAGAAAATAATCTAAACCTAGAAGCCCAAAACACTTTAAAAAATCATGACAAAGGACTGTTTAATGAAGGGCATTACATCAGAAATTCCTCTCGCCGGAGACTTCACGTAAGATAAACACATGAAATGAAAAGTTTGAAACTGAAACATTAGCTAAGGACTGGAAATCAGTGTGTGCTCGAGGTCAAACTGTGGCTAACTACCTCAGATTAAAACATCACAGTTATTTAAATTGCTTAAGTTGTTATGATAAAGCATTATACCAGGAATTTACACTAAATGCAAAAGGAAAACCATTTTGCTATATTTTAGCAGTGCAGAAAGATTAAAGCACTTTGGGAAGAGGTCAGGGTGACATGACAAAATAATTTAAAAAGTACTGGCTGACAAATGTGTTGTCTATATTTGCTCCAAAATGATTCTCTCTCTTGCAGGTGATTGTCAGAATATTACATGTGAATTTAACAATTTTACTGTACCACCAGTTTTTCCAAGTTTTGGCAAATCCACTTCAACTTACATGATTCAGCTGTCAGTAAAGTGTATTTTTATGTTTACTTGTACCGTAGGTTTTCACTGTCATGAACCGTAGTTCAGCACACAAGCTGGACCCAGAAGCAGAGACAACATGCCAAGGTGCACGCAAAATAAACTTTATTTTAACTAAGGGTGTCCCGGAAGGGTCAAAGGAAAACACGCCAGGTAACTAGAAAACCAAGGGACCGGGAAATAACTGAGGAACGCCGTAATTGGGACTGTGGGAGGCTGCAACAGAAAGAGGAAGAGGGTTACTGGGGAACGGAGAAATAACAGCATACGTGGGTAGGGAATTAATCTTACGGTCCAGATGGGGCCGTGGGAACCAGAGGGAGGGGTGAGGGTCTGCGGGGAAGCTCCAGGTGAATAGAGGAGACGAGTGCCGGTAGTGATCCGAAAACTCCAGGCGGGCAGGAAGACAGGCAGGAGAGGGCTCCAAACACGCCGAGCTGTTACCTAGGTGCACAAGGAAAGGGTTAGCGTTTGTTCCAGCAAAAGAGAATTTCGCAACCGCCTTCACGTGGAAGCATGTTACCGCTGAGAGGCGACTAACGGACTGGCGTGGAGCACACCCGTGGGCGTGGGCATCCCATCAGCTCCTTGGACACCGGGCCGCGGACCATGACAGTTACTTCTTACCTCTTCCCTCTGTAACTAGTTACATCACATGTATTTGTTTTTGGTCACATTTACTTTGTGTGGAATTATAGTACACCCATTCATATTGACATGACTAATTTTACTGATTTCATACATCAGACTGTTATTAGTGTTTTGTTATTGTTTTCAAATAAATATTTGTAAATTGTTCTCTTGTGTCCTTTCCCATTTTTTGTCATAGCCCATGAGCCAGGTTGTGACAAAATCTGGGCTGTTTAGAGATGGTTTTGTGATATTTTGTTGATTTGGTTAATATTTGAATTTTGCACAGCAGTGTTCTGTCTGTTTTGGTTGGTGTTTAAATTTTTTGTAAATTTTACAATTATTTTATAAGTGTCGTGCTACCGTTGAACCTGTCAACCTGTTATTTCTTATTGATCACAGTAAACAAAAGTGCAACACCTGTTTCGGTTCATAGCCTGGAGTTTGTTGTAGCACCTCCGTTTTGGTGTGCTTTTGTTTAGTGTCACACAGGTTTGAACCTCTCTGATCACATAAGTTGTTCAAGAGGGAAAGGACGGGACAAGACCAATCTGACTTGAGTGAGTTTTTTTCTCTCTTTGGTGGTTGTGTTTGGAGAAGATTTGGTGATTTTGCTTGAAATAATTGGGAGTTTTGGGCTCAATCTTGGTGCGTTTCTGAGTTGAGCATAGTTTTTTTTTCTCCTTTTCATGCATATTGTTTTTCTAAAGCAGTGTGAACGTTTCCCCAGTAGGTTTAGTGATGTTCCTCTTTAGGATCAGTGTGAAGGGCACTGTAGCGTTACAGCCAACTGTGGTTAAAGCTTTGCTTGGGAGTACATCTGTGGATATCAGTAGAGTTGCTGGTGTATCTTGCCCCCTAGTCCATTGGGCTCTAGTACATCGATACCCGCCACAAGTGCTGTATGACAATTAGGGCGGAGATTTGCAATAGATTAGTTAGGGGAAGTTGCAGTTATTTATATGTGTACATGAGAATCTGTCTGTTTTGAGAAGTGCAACTTAAAACATTTACTGCTTATCCATCAGAGGATTTGTTGGAAAAATGCACCAAGGAGCAGTTGTTGACATTTGTTGAGCATTATTCTGTTCCTGTGACAGATAAACATCTCAAAGAACCGATCAAAGTGTCTTTGAAATTAAAGTTATTGGAAATGGGTCTTATTAAGGCTGGCCAAGAAGGGTTTTCGTCTGTGTTTCATCAAATTCCAGAGGAAGTGCTTCACTTCAGTTTTCTGGACTAACTTTTGAGCAACAAGAAGAGCTCCTTTTAATTCAATTGGAAACATGAATTGGAAGTTAAAAAGCAAATTGAAGTTGAGATGATTCGTCAGGAAACAGAAAACAACAAGGCTGGACATTTCTCGTTTGTCCTTGGAAAAATAGGATGCTGATTTTGTGGGAAATTGTCCACTGTGCATCCTTTGGACAATAATGTTTAGTTCCTCAATTTAACAAAAAGGACACAGATTCTTTCTTTTTTTTATTTAAGTGTGTTTCTAAAGCAAGAGACTGGTTGGATACAGAGTGTGCGCTGTTGCTTCAGTGTGCCCTCAATGGTAAGGCAAAGGTGATCTTTGAACTTTAACGATAGCTCTATTTTACGCCAAAATAAAGACAGCTGTGCTTAATAAAGCTCATTAGGTCATTCCGAATGCATACAGGCAGAGGTTCAGAACATAAAAGAAAAGAGATAAACAAAGGGAAAAGAACATATGTTTGAGTTTGCCTGAGACTTAATAAGTAATTTTAAACGGTGGCTAGGCGCACTTGAAATTTCCACATTTAATCACTTGTGTTAGTTAATGATTTTGGAGCAGTTTAAAAACATGTTGTGGTTCAAGTAGCAACATATATCACTGACAAAAAAGACACAACTGGTACTGAAACTGCTGTGTCAGCAGATGAGTTTGCGCTGTTCCATAAGAGTGATTATCGGGAGCGCAAACTAACGGTGGAGAGGAGAGGTTCTAGTTTGTTTGTTTTGTTTTTTTGGTTAATCACATACGACCAAGTAAGGTTGACTGGTTTAAATTAGATCCCAGGCACTGACAGAAGTCTGATTAAAATGGATGTCTGCAATTACTGTCATGAAGGGGGTCACTGGAAGGCAGAATGTCCTGGGTTGCAGGCTAAAACCAAAGGAATTAAATCTGCACCTGTTACATTTGGTGAATGCAAAAAGCCTAATAATGATTTGTCCATTCCTGCTGTTTTGGATGACTATATCCCTTTTATTAGGGATGGTTTTGTTTCCTTGGCAGAAGGTGAGGATAAAGTCCCAGATAAAATTCTAAGGGACACAGCAGCCGATGACTCAGGTTTTGACACTTTCTAATGGTGTTTTTGTGGGACTGTTATGGATTGCAACATGAGTAAAAAGTGTAAAAATGTTTAATGTTGGTGTTTATTATAGAAAATATTTTTAAGAGAAACCATAACCAGCTATACTATCTCAATGAGAAATCAGTGTTACACTTCTTTGTTGCTGTTAGCCCTATATCTTTATGTTGAGGATGTGGATCTTTAAAAAAGACGGCTTTATATATATATTTCTTAATTGTAGTGCAGTTACACTAGAGTAAAAATAGGATATCAACCTCCTTGCAAATAGAAAAATCTGTGATTTTCCAGTTATTGCATTCAACTTTTTTCCATTTGGTGACAAATTGTGACAACTGGCTGATTGATCATACAATGCCCTGAGCATCTGGGCTACCACTTTCAGTGACAAGGCAACTCTACAGTTATGCTTAATGGGAAGCAAACAGATTGTAAGCTTGTTGCAGGATATCTCAGTCAGTCTGCGACTCGTCTCTTTTGATGAGTCTTTTACATGACTCTTCAGGTATTACATCACCATTTGTGGAATAATTTCTCTTTCAAATTTTTGAGATTCTGTTTGGACTCTGAATGTTAGTAGTCGCATGGATTTCTGTGGATGTACATAGCAACAGATTTGAAACAGTTTACAAAAGATATGCAATTTTCACTGATTTATCACAGTTAATTGCTGTGTTATCACAAACAGATTGTATGTAATTGCCAACTTTACCCCATTCAACTACCAACTGATAACAGACTGGCTCTATCTTGTTGCCATTTTATCTCTGACACACCAAAGTTGCTTTCAGACTTGGTCCCAGTTTGTAGCAAACATTTCATTACCAATGAGATTACAAGCTCATTGCACCTGTTCCAGTCTCCAAAAGCTAAAGAAAGGATTAAGGAAATCAATTTTCTTGAAAAGGAAGTAAGTATTAAATGCTACTTAAATAATAGCGAACAGTATATTTTTTATGGGTACTACCCAAGGTAAGATGCATTCAAAATAAGATACACTATCCATGGTCAGGGTAATGAAAGCATATATCATCTATGCAGTCCAACAATGTGCCTTAGCTGAACAGATGTATCTTATTTTGTTTTTGTGGTCTTTCAAAATCTTGGTGAGCAAAGGATGTTTTTTCCGCCTTAGGAAAAGACAATAAAGTCATATTCTATTCCCAGGCCAATGCCTTGCAGACTCCAAATGCAACCTTTATGCTACTACCGGTTCACCACTCTCATCACTACTCTGCTTCAATTTTTGTCCATATTTCAGCCTCATCAGATGATTTCTGCAGTCATTTTAGTAAATATGAAGACATTATGATACAGACAGAGCTGACAGCTACTATATGTTCTCCCATTCTGCAATCTTCACAAAGCTTTCTGCACTACATCCATGCTCCAGTGCTTCTTCTGTCCCTTAATCGCTGGTCCTTAGCGGGACCACTGAATGTCATTACCGGCTCCTCTGAGCTGCTGACAGACACATGCTGGGGCCCAGGAATGGCACAAGCTCCCCAAAAATCTCATTACCACCGAGTCACATACATTGCTGAGAGAATGAAACAGGATGTCCACTCTCACACCATCTTCATTACATACCCCGCTGTGTCACTGAGAGAGCAAACTGTTTGAAGACAAATGGTCATTCCATTCTTCTTCTACTTGTCAGCCCTATTATTAAAGTTCACAAGAGCTTTACCTCCTGTGAAAAGCTAACTCGCCCTCCACTCTCTCAAATCACTAATTCCTTTGAAGAACATGCAAAAGCCATTTTGTCATATATACGTGTATATTATCATTCATATTATCATCAATTCAGAGAATACGTGCTTCTTTTGTGGTGGAGGAACACCAAAGTAATTGCTTACGGAGCTTGCTTATTCAACATCTTTAAGAGTTCTGAACAAATGTCTGTCCTCCTTCAGAACATCTAATGTACGCAAACAAGCATTCCAACTTCTTATCTGGTATGCGTCTTTTATTTTGACAGCAAATGCGCACCTACGGACTATTTATGTGCAGCCCTGTTTATGGTTTCCAGTGCATTTCAAACATTGTCCTTTCTGATGTTTTTTTTTTTTTAATATTTAAAGTAACATGGCTGCTATGAGGCCAGCAAGGATCCCTGTGGACCTTGCCCTACAAATGATCCAGGGGGGATGGGATGAAGAGCCCATTGGAGGCTTTGACTCAGAATTTGACATCTCAGATATAGAGGACCCAGACTATTGTCCCCCCCACTGAATGAGAATGAGCCCATCTTACTGCTCTAGACACAATATTCTGAATTAGTCGGCCAGGGATTGCACCTGGGTTTAGTACTGTCTCCCCAATAGATGCATGGAAGCTGTTCATGTCTGATAATAGAAGAGGTGCTGACATGCACAAACATGGAGGCACGAAGAGTAGCCACAGACAGGGGAAAAGAGTGGAAAAATCTAATCAAACATAAGCTCCTGGCCTTCATTTGACTGACCATTCTTGCAGGAAGTGAGAAGAACTGGGATGTACAAGTTGGTGTGCTTTTTGGGAGTCCTCTGCATAACCCATTGTACAAGGCCACTATGTCAATTCAAAGATTTAAAGATATTCGCCGTTTCTTGCACTTTGATGACAAGAGGACCAGAGCCTACCGACTGAAAACAAACCACATGGCAGCTTTCCGCTACATATGGGGCCTGTTCCTGGTCAACTGCAGGCAGAAATTCATCCTCAGTGATTGTGTTACAGTGGATGAACAACTTGTGCCTTTCAGAGGGAAGACCCAGCTTCTGCAGTATATGCCGAGCAAGCATACAAAAGTGATGCAAGTGATACAAAAATTTCTTAAAATTAATGAAAAAATAAATAAAAATGCAAAGGGCCTCATGACACAAACATGTTTTATGAGGAATACCTCAAATATGAAAATATTACATCTCTTTGTTTTAAAGATTTTGAAGAATAACAACCAAGTTTATAGCAAAATGTATTGTTTCTATTTGGGGTCATTTTTGACCCCACTCGTGGAAGAGTGTAGGTATTGGTAGGTTGTGCATCCAAGGGTTAAAGTATAAAATCAAAACTTTGCAAAAAAAGTTCAGTGTTCTTGAAAGCTGTAGGTCAGGGGTAGTGCTGAACGTTCATCATCAGCTGGTATTTAATTTACCAGGTTCACAATTAGATTTCTCAGAAATGTGCTGACAATCCTTTCTGCCTCAAAACATGACAGAATTTTTTTCTTGATTTAAACTTTAGTTTTTTACTTTTCTTGAATGACTGGATAAAATGTGTTCATATATGTTAAACAGGAACACTTCTTTAATATTTTTTTGATACAGTCTTATAAGAAATTGTTCTGGGAAATGTCCTGGATGCAAGCTACGTATGTGTTCTTACATCATATGAGTTGTTTTTTTTATCTACAATGCACTTGAACATTTGTTTTAGCATTGTAACTTGAAGGATTCTATAAGAAAATAAAATCACCATCAAGCACCATTGCATAGTGGTAGCAATGAAAACCTGAAGTTTGATATTACTGAATGAAAAAAAAAGAAGATTCATACTTTACAAAATTCTTGCACAAAATGGAAAAGAAAAACCCTTAGTGAGTTTGAGTGTCTTGCGCTGGAGCTGCTGTCTGTTACATCGACAGCCTTGATGAACTGGACATCTCTAAAGAACTGTTCCGTTTGCGGGTTGTTGGCTTTGAGACTGATGGCACAGCTGCTGTAATGGTCTGATCCAAAGGAGCAGCTAACCTAACCTGAAGATCATTCACTGCACGAAACACAAAATACAACTTGTGATACTGTACAGACTAGCGTAATAGTTGGATATTTTCCTTAATTTTTCTTGCAAAGTCTAAAAGTCTGCTGCCCATCTCAGTAAATGGGATAGGAGTTTTCTCCTTCCCTGACTGTAGATTTGCAGAGCGATAAAGAGAAAAAAAATGACACCCTGCAGATGACCCTTTCATAGCAAACAGAAAAAGAAGGCAGACATTCTTAGTCTGACAAAATTAGACATGTAGGCACATAAAGCTGGTGAAGCATATCTGTGCATATGCATGGACATCCATGGCTAACTTGATGGTCAGTATGTTGCTGCATTTTGAGATTAACTAATTTAAAAGTTATAACATTATTTAACTTTCTTTTGTTTTTTTTGATTACATCCAATATTACCACAGAAAAAAGAACAAAGCACAAGGCTAAAATATTATTTTTAAAGTCATTAAGTTTTTTACTTTAGTTAAAATTCACAATTATTCTGTATGCATTTCACCAATACCAGCAATTAATATACTAGGCTTTCATAGCCCACTTTGACTCCTGAACAATTAGTATTAAACAGAATTGTGCTTTATGTTCATCAAGACATTGACTTACATGGCTTTTCTTGGGAAATTATCTTGTATAACAAGTACACTGAAAGCTGTTCTGGTGAACAGAGTGACCCATCTAATTACAATGACACTGCTGACTCTAGGTTGATGTCAAGTATACAGCCGTGATTCCTATATCTATATATATATCAACTTATTCTCAAAATTGTACCTAGTAAGACACATTTTTACTTAACTCCTTAGTGGCAGTTCCTGCATTTTATCATCATTTCATTTTTATTTATAATCTGTTAATAATCTAGTAACTAGTAGTCACACTGTCATGACGTTCTGATGGCAAAGTCAAATGTGGGTTGTTGAACTGCATAAGCAGAGTCTCTCGCAGCGTTCCAGTCATGCAGAATTTCTTAAATGATCTTGAGGGTTATAGAACAAAAAAGTCAAGTGGAAGACCCCCCCTAAAATTTTACCAGCACTGAGTCGGAGAATCCAATTGGCTGTCCATCAAGACACTGGACGATCCTCGACCCAAATTAAGGCCATTACTGGTGCCGACTGCAGCCCCATAGTCATCCGATGGCATCTGAGACTGAAGGGCTTCAAAAACAACAACTGTCTTCAAAGGCCAATTATTATGTCAGACAAAAACGTGAATGGGATTCACTGTCAGAATAAGAACAGGAAGAAAGTAAATATTGAGGAGAATATTAATATTAAGACAACTTGTTACTAATGCCTAAGCACGCTATAACTTTTTAATAGATGGTTGAGAAAGAGTCCCTTGTCAAACACCTGTACACAACTGCGCTGCACATAAGCGGAAAATTAGATATTAGATATTAATACAGTAGTAACAGTTTTAGAGTCGTGCTTAAGATTTGGGGTTTAGCTATCACAAAAATGTGAGATAAATAACCATTCACCATTAGAAGAAAATAATGAATTATATTGTTTTTATTAATACTTGGGTGGCAGCCATAAAAGGATATAATATCTTTATATTTCTTTCCAAAACTCTGGATAAGAAGTATAATTAACAGCAATGTGAGTTTCTATTTTGTGCAATACCCAGCTTTTCTTTTGTTTGTTCATATGGATGCAAACAGTCCAGTGTTAAAATCAGATGCATGGAACACCAGCCTGGATTAGGGGTAATTGTTATGTGAATGCAAAAGCTCTTAATTGCAATGCGTGCTCATTAGTCAAGTTTTTTTTTCTGTAGTCCATTTGGACGTATGCGCAAAATGACCAGGTGTGGTTTTGATGAAGCATTCCTAAGAAGACAAAATGTAATTCAGCATGCTAATCACATCTATTTAAAGTAAATCATGGCTTAATTAATCTTGAGTGGCTCTGATCAAAAGGAGATGTGGGTTGGTTTTGCAAGTTGGAGGGTCCTTTGGAATATAATGTGGTGCCAGAGCAATCCAAAGACAACAAATGATTACAGTGTTTGAGATGATGACTACTGACTGGAGAAGTGAAGACAACAAAATGATGGTTATCACACACATCAGTATGCTCTGCATATTAGCCTGGGATTGTGTGTTTGTTGTATTTGGCAGTTCTGTAAAGACGAAGTGATGCCTCTTTGCAAACAAATTGTTGAACTGAACACACAATTGTTATATCATGTTGTAGAGAAAATAATTATAGCAATATTTCCAAATGCAACCAAACTATTACATTATTTGAGTTTGAAATTGCCGAGGCTTAGAAAAAGGAAAATTGGGTATAGAGTTGATTTGCACATTGAAGGGAAGACATTAACTTGGGGATCTGGGGTTCTCCCCTAGGACATTTTGGCCATAAGACACTTCATTTCATGCATTGTAGTTGAATTTTATGCAATTTCTGGTTCTCTGCATCAATTTATTATGGAAATTATTTTGTTTAGACTCTATATATGTAAAGGAAAATACAAAATCAGGTACCAGTGGATTCTAAACATAGTGGAATATAACAGAATACAGCCCACATGCAATCCGTGCTTTCATACAAATACATGTATGTATTTTCCTCCCTGGGGAAAGCCTCTCTGCAAAAACATATTTTTATAATTTTCATGCAAGGCCACATCAATATACAAACCTAACCTATAGGTTTGTGTTCCAGTTTTATGGAGGTCTCAGAGTAGGTGTTTATTATGTGACTGAAGACTATGAAAAGGCATGATTTAATCCCCAATTTTCTTTGTCTCTTAGGGTAAGTTATCTCTTTAAATGTACAGTGCTGTCCAGTTTACACTGTGTTTGAGCCACTACTCATGTCTCTGTATGTCATGCAGAAAATGGGAAATAGGTGAAGCAATTTAATGAAGCATGTGCAAAGATAAAGTTAAAGAAAGTATAGAAGGCAGAAGCAGAGTTCGGAGAATTCTAACAAGCTTAATAGTGAATATTTGGTAAGACTACATTTATTCTTCTTATCATTTCTTTAAGCAGTATTATCAGGAATAGTTCTCCAGTAGTTTTTAAGTCAACATTTTTTTGGGTGGGGGTGTTGGCCCATTCTTTGTCAGGAGGATCCCATACTACTTTAGCAGTGCCAAGATCCGAGCTTTGAAGAGGCCAATCCATGACTGATACCATTCCATTGCATAATCTGGCCATAATCCTCAGCCTTTTTCACCTGTTTCCCTCCCTTCCTTCACAGTCACCATTCTACTGAGACCATGAGGCTTCAGCAGGCGTGCCACCTCTTCTGTCCTCCAAGTTTCTTTTTTTCCCTCCATTTTCTGCATGGCTCACAGCACATCATTCCAAGATATGGCTTAGAGGTTTGTTGAGACCATGGAACAAGACTTTCATTCAGCGCAGGAGAGGAAAGCGCTGCTCTACTATAGTATAGTGAGGATGGGGTGCTGCTGACATAAACTGAGGATATAGTTAGGTTGTGGAAAGAACACTGAGGATCTCCTCAGTCTCACTAACACGCCTTCCATAATGGAAGCAGAGCCATTTATGGTCTCATGATTACGATAAGGGTATAAAAAGACCCATGTTAGAGTCACTGGGAAAGTGTGGAGTTACTGTATTATCTGACATTGCAATATGAAAGCTATTAGCATTAGAAACATGTTTATCCAGTCAGTGTTTTTTTAATGCAAATTCTATTCCCTTCCTCTTTCTGTGCACTGTCATGTCTATCACCATTTACAGTACATGCTCAGAGCAATAGAAGTTTGAACCACATGTTTATTCATTGGGACGCAGAGAGTGGAACACGGGATGAACAAGTTGACCTTGCTTTGAATATTGCTACATTTGCATATGAAAGGGAGGTTCATAGAGTTCAAGTTCAGATAACTAGAGAATATGAACGTTCGCTTTCCTCTGTCTCCTCCCACCATTCTTCCATGAGTCATCTGATCTCATTGCTCTTTTTATTTTGTCGGTGGTTTATTTTTTTGTGCTTAACACAAATAGATACAAATGCTTTCATGAGCACACATGCCACACACATTCTCTCTGCATGGCTCTCTGTGAAAAAGAACACATAGGCTCATATTGAATCCTATCCCACTTCATCTTGCGCTAAGCTCTTGAACTCTGTAATAGGCACTTAAGAATTCAACAGAGATATAAAGTTTACCGTGCAGTTTCTGCACAGTACCAAGGTACTAGAGGTGGCTATGACTGAGAGAAGACAGAAAAAAAAGGAATTGTTGTTAATAGTTAGAGTACTCCAGATGGGGTCTGGGCTAAACTCACTCTTCACTCTATCTATCCCAGGTAGCATTCTCCATGGCGCTGGTGTCAAAGTGGAGAATGTGTCATATGATTGTTTGTACTTATGCTATATTATTCTTGACTAATATAAGCTTTTCAGTTGCAAATAATGTGTTAATTGTTCACTGTTAATTTTCTAAGGTGCAGTGGTAACATTTTATTTATTTTGGTTGAAAAGAGCAGGTTTTTATTGATAAGCGTCAGACATGTTATTAGCTGGATTTTACTAGTATAGTGAGGCTAGCATTATGTACTTATATGATGTCCTGTGCTAAGCCAAACTAAGCTTAACCAGAATCCAACTATAGGCAGTGTAATACACAGTCAATCAGAATAATAAAAGGGAACAAAAATAACTGAAATAGTCTACACTTCAACTAAAGCCACTTGCTAGATTTTCTTTAATAAATAGGAGTGAAAAGAGGTGATAGGCTAAAATTAAATAAATAATAATGGTACACACAGATGTAAACTTTCTTTTCTTATATGTGTAACATTTATAATGATAGTATTTTCATATTTCATAAATGACTGATTAACCTTTAGCAAATCAAATATGACATCAAGTCCAAACCAGTTCTTTAAGCACTAGCTGTTACTGAGTGATGGATTTGGAAAGTCTGAGTAAATAAGTAACAAATTATTTCGATACACGCTTATGGGCTTTGGGTTATAGTTAGTTAGCTACTCTTCTTCACATGAGTGTCAAGTCAGTTTCAGTTCCAAAGCACTCTCCTATATTTAATGGAGTTCGATATAGTGCTTCAAGAGTTCTACCACACAGGCAAACTCAGTTAATGAAGAGGTTAACAGTTTCTTTCTTGGGAACAATGCGAAGTTAATGCAACTGCTTAGAGTATGGAGATGATCATCTTCTTTGTCAAGGAGAATCCCAAATCAAAGGGCAAACCATAGAATCTCAAATATACCCTACCAGTAAAGAAAAAGGATATATATATAAAAAAAAACACCCAGCACGCCCCTGCGGGCGGTTTATCCTTCAAGCTCGGGTCCTCTACCAGAGGCCTGGGAGCTTGAGG
>NW_005187431.1:1989283-1998731 GCF_000239375.1 Pundamilia nyererei
TTTTTTTTTCACATTCTGTCTCTCACAGTTGAAGTGTACATCTGGTGCAAATTACTGACCTCTGTCATCATTTTAGGTGGGGGAACTTGCACAATCGGTGGCTGACTAAATACTTTTTTTGCCCCACTGTATCTCTTTTCACTCTTGTATGCTTTTCATACAAGTTTCACACAAGACAGATACAAACTTTATAAGATTTATATATATCTTTTCCATATGGGAATCTTTGCAAGTGCCCAGTGTTTTCTCATCGAGATGCATGTCATATTCTTCATACGATAGTTAAACTCACCCCATACGTTTGGGAGCATGTCTGGAGTCACATCAGAAACTCATAAATCTCCTCTTTTTAACATAGGTTTCGGTTGTACTGGTAAAAAAGCACTTTGAAATCAGATGATTTCTTTTTTCAAAATACTACGTTTTTACAATATTTTAAGGTTGAAAACATTTTTAAAGCAGCATCAAATAATTGTCAGAGTCAAAGTGCTGGCGTTTCTATCAGCAGGGTATTAATTATATGTGTTTATAAAAACAATACCTTTGCTTATAAAGATTAATGAAGCTACAGAAGTCAGACACTTATTTTCTTCTGTGACTCTGAAAATTACACTCATTTGTCATGTAATTAAAACTTTGGATAAGTTGTTGTTTGTGTGTTTGTGCTTGGTAATTACAAGAGACACTATCAGTATAAACACGTTCTGTTTCTAGTTTTCACCAACAGCTGCACACCAATACACACATTATACATCATGTTGCGTGTTAAAAAAAATGCAGTGCTTTCCACCACAATCATGTGAAAAGTGTGTACAGAATACTGTGTGCCTGTATTTGAGCAGTCATAATTAAAGCAAGTTATACTGATTTAGTTTAAGTTCTTTGGGGTAAAAAAAGTTTTAGTTTTATTAACATTTTAGCATTTCACGTTTTAGACTATATTTCAATAAAAAGTAAAGCCATTTTTGTTCTAGTGCTGCTTAATTACATTTTTGTATAATCTTGAAGTTTTTAATTTTCATGCCTTCCTGCAGCTATTTGTGTCTTTGTATATTGTTACCATGGCTACAGATGTTACTCCCTTCTTTTGCCAGGATAAGAGGAAAAGCTTTGTTTTTGCAATTAAAACTGTGCCGTCTATGCTTAGCTGGCTTTTTTGTTAGCACATCCTCAACCAAGGCCAGTGCCTCGTTTTGTAATTTTAAAGTAAGTGACCTGGATCCACACATAATTTAATGGTTTCTTCCTTTGGCTGAGTTATTGCATAATCTTGCAGACATACAGACAAACGGCACTGAAAGTATAGCTCTGCCAAGGCCTCACCGTTCACCTTGGCTCATGCCTTGGATGAAGAATAAATGGTTGCAATGTAAGTAACTTTGAAAGGATGAAACAAACAGGAAAAAAGATGCCATTGCATGAACGCCTTATACTGTGCATAATGTTGGGGGTCTCTATTTCTTCTTTTGCAATTCTGTTTAAAATTTGTATAGTTTTGAGATTTTTGTGCACATACTAACAAAGTTTTTAACGAACATATCATTCCTGCTGATCCATTGCCATGGGTTTTTGAGAGGGACCCTTAAATAAACATATTGATTTATGAATTAATTTCTGTCAGTGATATGTTTTTTTTTTTTTATTGTAAAACTATTACGTCAGAAGAGCAAAATAAAATTCAGAAGCGATAATTGAATATTCTAGTATGGCCACCTTAATACATGTTTCCAATTTTTTTTAGCAACCCTCAAGATGATGACTTAGATGTCTCAAGATCTCAACATGTCTCACGTGAGTTCTTCTTTTACTTGTTTGGGATTTAGTTAAATTGTGAAAAATATTTACACTGTATTACAAGCATGCAAGCATTAATGAAGGAGTGGCTTGGTGTAAAGAACGTACTGAATGAGTGTGGGACTATAATGGGATGTCACAATTGAAGCAGCTAAGTTTGTCATATTTCTTTCCTTCTGGATTTTTCACCATCAACATCAAGTGGTCTTACTGCAGTGTGAAAATGTTCAGAAACCACAGTAGCTTGGGAACCAAATGAATGCTGAGGTGTATGGTCGACAGTGATCCATTGAATCAATAAGTAGTTTTAAACTTCCCGTGGCATTAACATCAGCACAAAAACTGTGCGCTGGGAGCTTAATGGTGTGGGATTCCATCTGCAAGCTTCCTCAGTGACAGCAGCCAGTCAGTGTTATATATCGGTAGTAAAATGGAGAGAATGTTGTCTCCGGGAGTTTAGCTGATTTGATTTAGAGCGGCAAGGTATGGTGGGTGTGTTCCGGTTAAAGAACACGGAGGCAGCTTCCAAGTTTAAGAGATTTATTCAGCTGTGGTCTGTTGTAATGATACATAAGGCAACTATCAGTACAGCACACATAAAACATTCAACATGCCCAGACATTATTCTAGCACAGAGATAGCACAAGGAACTGTATTCAACACTCACATCTATAACAACTTCAATAATTACACAAGATTTATAATTAGCATTAACTAGCTTAGTAGGTTACATAGCATATTAGCGCATTAGCATAAGATAACATTAGCATAGTCACGAGGGAACAAATACACACAATAGCATCTGACATACGCAACATCATGTAAACAGAACCCACCTTCTGGCATTCACACACAGCAATAAACCAAAACCCACGAAATGCTGATGAGAGGACACAAGGAGCAATGCTTGGCTATCAGCAGCTACAAGGCAGACTAGCAGCACATTCAAGGAGCGTCAGCATAGATATGGTGAGTTCAATGACGTAGGACATATCAATTTCCACAGCGCAAACACTATCTATAAACAAACCACAACACTTCAACCAAGCAAATAATGTGTAAACAGTGGGCTTTCTAACAGGTAGTCTATAGTGCTATACACTGCCATGCATTAAACTCATAAGCGCTATATGAGGACTCAGTAACTCTGTGTCATGACTGAATTTGAGGTGTCATAATTAGTATAATTCCCCTGACAAATCTTTATTTCAGCAAGTCAGATCTGAACTGAGAATTTGTGAGATTAAGAATTGCTATTAAGCTAGCTAAAGAAAGCAGGCATTCTACACCATGAAAAGTGAGAACATTGATGTCTGACTTGTTCTTTTGCATAGCTGACTTTAAGTGTGGATGTAAAGTTCTATCAAATTTGTCACAACAGGGAATACACTGCATATTTCTTTCTGTGAGTGCATAGACCAGACAAGAAAGACACTGATGTATTTTGTAAAAAGAGGCAATAGAGAGAGGCTCCACATATAAGTTATTTAAAATCACTACAAACACATCAAACACCATGAAAATCTTAAAGGAGAATATAAAATTGGGATTACAAATTGGGAAAGTGTGGAAAAATGCGGCATTATAAACATTTAATTTGCCCTGCTCCAAAATTCAATGCAACACAAACAGCAGAGCTGGACATTAGACTATGTACAAACATGAAAGCAGTAAATGAAGCACAGAGCAAACACAGCAGCTGTGGTCATACTTTCTTGGTGTTGTGAGCATAGCACATGGGTCATTGGACCGGTGGGCCTCTGAGTTGCTGGTGGACTCACATTAGTCTGGTGGAAAATCCACGTGAGACTAATGTGAACATCATTCATGAGGAAACCTACCACTTACTCACCCCCACTTACTCACCCCCAGAAGTCCACTGGAGCTTGTAAATATTCACTGGATATTTTTGGTGGCAAGTTGTACTGCAAAGGACAAATCTAAACCATTGCGACTGACAAATTTAAAGCATTGCGACTGACAAATTTAAAATTCACCCACTCATAGCGTATGCCATCTGCAGACCAATTGTAAACAAGTTACAGCAGGTCCTTGTCTGTGGAAATGAGTCTTAGTGAGGAGTGTGTTTGAAATGGTGTGCAACAGAGGAAACCTGGTAAGCATGGAACATTGAATACTAAAACTGAGAGAATACCTGCAAGACAACACACAGCATGTCATAGACACAGTATGTCTGCTGCTCCAGAGGGTAATGGCTGTCCTGAAGAAGAACACAGGTAAAGCCTTCCTCTGTGTGGATGAGCTTCTAGGCTTGAAGTAACGTACAACACAGTAAAGTGAACACATTAGAGGAATCTGTTGACAACCGTACCAATACTTGCATACTACTATATGAGCAAGCCCACTGCTGTGCTGGCTGACGCAAGAAGTGATGGATTGGGGATGCAGTCCTTCAACTCTGTGGGGAGCCTTGGAATCCTGTGGCATATTGCTCCAGCAGTATCACAGAAACAGAAACATGCTACACCCAGACAGAAAAGGAAAGTCAGGCTGGTGAGTGGGCATGCAAAAAGTTTGTCATGTATGTCAGTGAGCTGGAGCAATTTACCAATGCTTCCCAGACCCTGTGAATCTTTTTAATCACTCGGAGTAAAAATAAACTAGAACTTTGCTTTGTTGATTATTTCTTAATTGATTCAGCAGAAGCAGCAAATAATTAGAAGAACAGAAATGAATCACAAAGTGTTCTTGTCTGCAAGTACATGATGTTTTATGATTCATTACGCATTAAAAATCATAGCTAAGAGGGAACTGTGCAGTTTTGATGGGGATAGCAAATAATATTTTGTAAATCAACATGTTTTCTGTTTGCACTGTGCAACATATGGCCCAAAAGCTGCCATCAAAGACTGTCTGAATAACAATATAATCACAGGTAGGTATACAGATTCATGCAGAAAAAAATAATCTGCCTCTATCATTATGTATGATTTTCACAGATTTGCACAGAAGTTAAAAAGCACAACTACACTACAGTGTAGGTTCAACTATGAGAAAAGCCTTTGCTCATGATAAACAAATATTTCAGTATAAAGAATTATATTTTGGATTTAGGAATCAATCCCCTAAACTGTCGTGTTACTATGTCTTTGATGCATATGAATGGAAAACATCCTTCTTTTTCAGCTTGCTTTACAAAATGCAAAGCTTTCTGTTTTTACAATTTAATTTTATACTGTATAATAAACAAATGAAACTTGATATTTTGAATAGAGCCATCTTTTTATTGTAACTGTTACAAGAACATTGAAAGGCAGTATGGCATTTCTTCATGTGTGTGAAGTACACAATAGCGTAAGTATTTACACAATAACAGACAAATTTACATTTACACAAGAAAGATATGTGCAAGTTATATACCTGCAAACATACACGCACATACATACATATATGCATCTGTACATACATACACACACATATTTCCACATACACGCTTACATCTATATACATACACATACATGCCATCTAACTAGCAGGTGCATTGAGAGGTGCAGTGTGATCAGTGATATTGCACATTGAGTGGGGGGGGGGGACGCTGTTCCAACTATACTAAATAAGGTTATAATAAATACAGTTTAAAGAGGTAGGGGTGTTGGTTGCATTGAAGTATAAATACAAATACGATTTATAAATAAGGTTTAATGTCCATGAGTGTTGGCAGTGCAGTTATCCTCCAATCAGGGTGGAGGTAGGACATGTTTGACAGCCTGTGGGTAAAAACTTCTGTTGAGTCTGTTTGTCTTTGACCTGATGGTAATGTTTACCAGAGGGAAGGGGGGGGAGTGAGTGTCCAGGGTGCGAGGGGTCTTTAATGATGATGCTGGCTTTCTGCTGAAGTCTGCAGCAGATGTCTCTGAGGGGAGTTAGTGAAGTGCCGATTGCCCGCTCTGCTGCCCTCACCACCCGCTGCAGTTTCCTCTTGTCCTCCGCGGTGCAGCAGTTGAACCAGAGTGTCCAGCAGTAAGTCAGAAGGCTCTCGATGGTGGAGCAGTTGAACCAGAGTGTGCAGCAGTAAGTCAGAAGGCTCTCGATGGTGGAGCAGTAGAAGTTTACTAGCGGTCTTTGGGGTAATTGGGCCTGACGTAGTTTCCTGAGGAAGTACAGCCTTTGTTGTGCTTTCCCTACCTGGTGGGAGATGTTTGTGGACCAGGTAAGGTCGGCCGAGATGTGGACTCCGAGGAACTTAAAGCTTTCTACCCTTTCTACCTCCTCCCCATCAATGTAGAGAGTAGAGTGCTCAGATCGCATTGTTCTCCTGAAGTCGATTACCATCTCTTTGGTCTTGGCTGTGTTCAGATGCAGGTTGTTGTCGTCACACCATTGCTTCAGATGCTGAACCTCCTCTCTGTAGGCTGATTCATTGTTGTTGTCGATCAGTCCTATGATGGTGGTGTCATCAGCAAATTTTATAACGGTGTTACTGGTGTGGATTGGTGAAGTCATGTGTGAAAAGTGAGTATAAGAGGGGACTGAGGACACACCCCTGTGGGACACCCACATTCAGAATCAGAGTGGAGGAGCTGTGCTCTCCCATTCTGACGTTCTGGGGTCTGTTGCTCAAGAAGTCCAATATCCAGCTGCACAGTGAGCGGCTGAGCCCTAAGTTGCTTAGTTTATTAACCAGTTTGTGGGGTTGAACTGTATTGAAGGCAGAGCTGAAGTCCACAAACAGCATTCTAACATAGGTGTTACTACTGTCCAGGTGTGTGAGGGCTGTGTGAAGAGCTGTTATTGTGGTGTCCTCTGTCAATGGTGGCTGACTTAAGGCAGGATGGTACTACAGACTGTAGCAGCGAGAGGTTGAAGATGGTGGTGAAAACCTCTGCTAGTTGATCTGCACATGCTTTAAGCACTCTACCAGCTACACTGTCAGGACCAGCTGCTTTCCTCATGTTGACTCTGCACAGTGTGTCTCTGACCTGATGCTGCTCCAGCTGGTTGGGAGCGTCGTCCCTCTCTGTAATGGCAGGATTGGTGATGGTGTCCCTGTTTTCTTGGTCGAAGCGGGCGAAGAAATGGTTTAGGGTGTCAGGTAAGGTGATGTAGGGAGAGTTGGTTTGTGTGCAAATGTCTTTGTAGCCAGTGAGTGTCTTGATCCCCTGCCACATGTTTCTGGAGTTCTTTGTGTTAAAGTGTTTCTCGATGCGCTGTTTGTATTTGCGCTTGGCTTCTTTTATGCCTTTAAGCAGAGATTGGCGTGCCTCTTTGTAGACTTGTTGGTCTCCTGATTTGAAGGCGCTGTCACGTGCTCTTAGTAGGGCTCTCACCTCACTGTTGAGCCATGGCTTCTGGTTTGGGAATACTTTAACAGTCTTTGTTGTTGTTACACTCTCAGTATAGAAGCTGATGTATGAGAGTACGGCAGATGTGTGGCCCTCCAAGTCTGATCCTTCTGCAAAAACACTGCAATTCGTGTTATCAAAACAGTCTTGTAGGGCCGTGGTGCTGGTCCACATTCGTACAGATGTTTTTTGCCTTTGAATTAGAGGTCTATAAGCAGGGATCAGGGACAGAGAGAGATGATCAGAGAGTCCGAGATGTATGCGTTTCCCGCTAGCTCAATCGCAGTGTCTGGGGTAAAAGAGTCCAGCCAAGTCTCTGTGATGATCATAACACAGTAATCCAAACAGCGTGAGGTGATCCACAGCGCGAGGTGATCCACAGTCGTAGCTCATCCATCTTGTTATTTAGTGACCGTGAGTTGGTGAGGAAGAGACTCGGAATAGCCATGTGGGTTAGCACGTAGCCAAGCTCTCAGCCCTGCTCTCTTCCCTCGCTTCTGTTTCCTGTGCCTCGGTCGCCTACGCCATTTCAGTGGTGGTATGGTGAAATTAGAGTCAGTGACCCTCCAGATCTCTGGGGGAATTGAGTCCCAGTCATTGTCAATGAAGGTATGCAGATTTTTGTGGTTTAGAACCGCAAGCAGTGCTCCTGCATGTCGGAGGAAAAGTGAAACAAAAATACACAAAATAAAAAGAAAACCGCTAAGTTGAGGAGAGCGCCGGGCCGCTCATGAAGTCTTTCTTTTTAGTTATGATGAAATGTGTCCATTGATTAAAGTATACTCCTCATTTGAAATCTAATGTCACTCTATTCTTAGTTTAGTCTTTAAAGTACTAAATGACCTTAGTCTAGTCAGCCAGTTAAGTCATTCTCCATCATCTTGTTTAAGCTTGAAACCCGTCTCCTTAAAAAAGCCCATCATATCCCCATCTCCCCTCTGAATCACTTCCTATTTCCTCTAATAACCCTAATTACTCTAAAAACCTTTAACTCTCTACTTAGCTGTTATTTTGTTCTTCCTGAGGCACTTCTGTCTAAGAGGATTATTTACAGTTTTATTTTTAATGTTATCAGGGCACAGAGGCCTTGACCTTGACCATAATTGCTAGATTTGATATAATAATAGCTCTGTGCTCAGAAGACAAAAAGCAAGTTGTCTGATTTTTAAGTTCTTGGAAAATTTTCATTAAAGCACATTTATGGTCTGTGTTTCTCTATTAAGATAAGGAAATGTCGGGTTGTGATTGCATTAATATAGTCTATACACAGTGATAGTAAACATGATCAGTGTTCCCTCTAATTTTTCATGTGTCTGTATAAATGGTAAAGAGCAGTGATGACATTCCTGTTTGTGTGCAAAGTGACCAATGCAAGAAACACAAATGGGCCCTGACTCCCTGATTGTGGTGTCAGAAAGGAGGAGCCTATCTAGGTCAGACCTTCCCAAAGTGTGGGGCCCATCCCCTAGGGGGGGTGCAGAGTCATGGCAGGGGGGGGCGCAGTATGAGAAGGAAAAAAAGAAAACGCTTGGACACTGCTAGCACGGGGCGCCCACACAAACGCAAAGCAGGAGATGAAGCATCGCTGAATATGTTTCCAAACCAACTTCATTCTAAGCCAAAGACTAGAAAATATGGTGAAGCATATCTTCCCTTTGGTTTCACATGCACAAGTGCCGAGGTAGGTCTCCCCTGCAGAATTGGTTTTCCCTTTGTCGGGAGCACGTGCTGGGCTCTTCAAATCACGGACAAACAGTATCCCACATTCTTGATTTTTACAAACACTTGTTGTAATAAATAACTACTCCTGACATTTTGGAGATGTTTGCTCTTTATACAATAAAGTTACAGCAGGATACAAATAATATCAGGCGAATCCTGCCACGATTTGTTCCCACAGCTGTTTATGTTTTTAAACCTATTTTGCACAGAGAGGCATTTTTTGAAAAATGTATTGATAGCAATGTTGAATATTATTACACAGAAGAAAAAAAAACAGCTACATGTAAAATAATCACACCGTGACGCCTCTGCCTTTGTAAATGGAGGGACAGTAACTGCATGTAAAACTTGAAAATAGTCAGATTAACAGTAACAGTATTTTGTCTCTCTCTGCCATTCTGCAATTCATCTCATGTAAACATTAATGTGGCGCACAGCATGGCGTGAAAAGAGGCACATACTTTTGATGTTGCCAGACGAACTCTGTATTCCTCGTCCGCGAAAAAAACACGGGGACTCAGGGGTTGGTGTGGTTGTGATGTGGCGTGAATAAGGCACGGCGGGACCACGGAGCAACGTTCAGAGCCATCTTTATTTAATTCACGTCACACCACAACCACACCAACCCC
>NW_005187431.1:1999062-2007560 GCF_000239375.1 Pundamilia nyererei
GCTGGGGGGAATGTTTTTCGTGTAAAACAAAGGGAGGCCCAGCAAAAAAAGTTTGGGAACCACTGATCTAGGTTGCAGACCATAGTGGATAATCCTTTTCACCCTCTGGATAATGTGTTAAACCCACCACAGGAGCGCATCAATCAAAAGATTCATTTCACCACAGAATCCCACAGGAAAAGGCTCCTACCTCATGGCTAACAAACTTTACAACTCTGTATAGCTAGAAAGATACCTTATTGAAAATAACAGTAATTTCACTTCATGGAACAATAAAGTATCAACCTATATAAGACAGCTAAGAAATTTTCTGTCATTGCTATGCAGACGATACACAGCTGTACTTTTCTGTTAAGCCAAACAACCTCTCCTACCTCAATGAATGTTTCAGTGCCATTAATAAGTCGAAGCTTCAAATTCCTTCCTTCTTAACCCTGGCAAAACAATGGAGTTTTGCTGAGCAGGTCTGTCATTAGATGAAATCAATTAGTAAGAACTTTGGTGCTATTTCTATACAAAAGCAGAATTTTGAATCTCACATCTTAAAGCTCATCCAGTCTTGTTCATTCATTTGAAAAAAAAAAAACCCATACGGTACAAAATATGATTTAACTATGGAAAATTTATATTAACATGATGTACTTATTGGTGTTATTTTTAATTATTTATATAGATTTATATAGATTATATGATCTATTTTAATCTTTTCTAGCTTTCATTTTTGTATTTGAGCATCTTTAACACAGCAATTTCTGGCCAAAATCTCTGTTTGGTTCCTTTATAATGAAATAAGGGCAAAACATTGATATAGTGATGTGTCTCACAAATAGTCCATTTGAAGGATTCAAAAACATGTAGGCATGCTGGTTACAAGTCATGCAATACACAGTCATATCTCTTTTTGTACCTTTCTTCCTTTACATGTTGCCAAGTTTGCTGTGGGCTAAATTGGTTTTCTGGCAGCAATGCTCAGTGTGCAAAACATGTTCATATAACCTTTGTTACTATGAGATATGGAAAATGGTCTTTTGGTATTTCTGATGTTTTGCGTAAGTGCCTAATCACTATGCACGTGCATTGCCTTGTATACTTTTTAAAAAGATTGAAGCAGTCCTTATTTTGTCCTTGTTTTGGCATATAAGTATAAAACACAGCAGGTACTTTAGTATTTGTGGGCCATAGAGACATTACAGATCAAGAGGTTTTGGCTGAGTGGCTGCAGTCTTTGAAAAATAGTATGAAGCCAAAAATCAATATTAGGAAGACAAATTGGAGGATAAACTGAAGAGGGAAAGTGAAGTACTTTTCACCTTGACTAGAGAGATTACTTTCAGTTTGTTTGTTTTTGGCTCGGCAAACATGCCACTAGAAGAGCTTTTAATATGTGAAATAAATTTAAGGTAGCTCAGTTCATCTTGCAAGTTTCACTTTCAGTCAAGGTATATTTTGTTATTCTAATAGTCCTTCTTCAACATCTAACGTAGTGCTACTGAACAACAATATACAAACACATTTGAAAAAGAATCAGACATTGTAAATGGTAAATAAAACAATGCTATGATAATCAAACTTCCCCAATATAGAGTAATAAAAGTGCCTCTATGGCCATATCAGTGAAATTCTGAATTTTACAATCTTGATGCCTTTGCACGAAGGATTTTGAATGACACCAACAAAGTTTGCACTTGCTCTGCTTAATTCTGTTGGAGTCAAGTATATTCCAAATGGCAAAAATGGCGTTAAGCATTTAGTTTAACATGGCTGACTTCCTCTAGGGTCGGGGTATGACTGTCGAATGCTCTGAATGCACCTGCTGCCAAATTTGGCACATGACGATCATACCCGAGTCTGAAACAGACAGGTTCAGTGGAGCCATTTTTCAAGCCCACTGCACCAAAAATAAAGTTTTTACCACATCTGATGCATGCATGAAGTTTTCACACATTTTTAAAGCATCCTTCACTCCTCAACAAGTGCAAAACAAAAAAAAACTTAAAAAGGTAATATAAAATATACAATCATTATATCATATCTATTCTAAACTAATAACTAAACTAGCAACCAAAATTATGAAAAAAGGTAACATAAAATGACTAGAAAAAATATATGCTAAATATTTTAAGATTTATTTTACAATTTTTTTAGACAATAAAGATTTCACAGTGGTGAAGATGTGAATATAGATTGCACAAGGTTGTAAAAGAATAAAAGACAGGCATCATGTGACACAATGCTTTATTCTGGTCTCCCTTCTTAAACTGTGGAGTATGTCATTGTCTCTGCTTGCCTTTCTGTAAAAATTACCACGTGTCATTGTATGAGCGAGCATTATCTGGGAATCATGGATTACACTGGCAACTGTCATTATATATACGAGCTGGTGAAATATTCTAGCCTGGATCAAATTGGAGAGACTGATCAGAGCAGAGTGTCATCACATAAACAACACTAACAACATGAATGAAAACATGGCCTTACCTTTGTAATTTACAGTTACTTTCTAAAGGTGCATGAACGTACGCATAACGAAAACCAATGTCGAGTTTGATTTAGAAGACAGGGATTAGCTAAATAGATCTGGTCTTTGCGATAGCCTATAGTAAAGAAATCACTTATAGTTTTAAGAAATTTAAATATCATATTGTTATCTATGCTGCCTGTGGGCTAATGGCACGCTATAATGCTCACATGAGCATTATACAAGCGTTTGCTGCTAAAGCCAGTTTTGGAAGCCTTTGTTAAAGATACAAAGGTTGTAAATTTTGATATGAGTGGGTGTGAGAGTATTAATGCCCTTGCACTTTCCTTTAAAAGAACTCTGAGTAATGGCTATATAGTGGAGACAGTTCTAGTTATTATGTCTAGTGCAGTTTTTTATGGCATCTGTGCTAATGCCTGTCAGCCACAGATATGTGCAACGCACTACAACATCTCAGTGTTCTTTTACTACATCTTTAATGCTCACTGCGCACAAAGTCCCTCAAACTAGGATGAGGCGTGAAGTGATGTAATCAACTATTTCAATTACATTGATTAATATGCTGTGGAGAGTCCCCAGAGAGCCGTGAGAGATCTATGAGGAGGGATTTGTGAAGAAAGTGGTGATTAGTTTTTGCTGTGTGTGTGTGTGTGTGTGTGTGTGTGTGTGTGTGTGTGTGTGTGTGTGTGTGTGTGTGTGTGTGTGTGTGTTTGTAGTAGAGAGAGACAGCTTGGAGGGTAGTGTGGATTTCATGAAATGGGTTAATGCTTCAAACTTATAGTTTCCATGACAACAGCAGTCTGATGAAGGATATGTAATTTGTGAAACTTAGTTGTTGATGCTGTAAGTATTTTTGACTTTGGTCTTGTTTTGCCCATCCCAAACATGCCCTGGTTAATTTAATCATAACACACATGACCTGATGTGGCCTTCACTGTCCGTTTTAGGAAGAAGAAAACACTCCGGCATTCTTAAACATTCAGATTAGGTCTATGTTCACATAACAAACATCAAAAACCTCATCTGACTTAAGTTTGGCAGATTGCTCAATCAAGGCCATCTTCTCGGGTATAACCAGACAGCTTCCAGTGTGCTTCTTGAAAGCACTTTTTTGAGGAATGGCTTACATGAAACTAGCAGAGCCTTATTATGCAAAAATGGGGCAGGCAACACTAAGGAACAGATTGATCAGGGACAGTTGTTCTCCCAATAGCAGACACACATCTCTTACCTTCTCCTTTCGGATTCTACATGGTTAGCTCACTGTTCTTGTCTAAAGTTGTCTTAACTTATTTATTACACAGTGTCTCTGAATTTTCCTCATCACCATCTAATGATAAATTTCACATTAATTTGAGCATCGTACTATGATAGTCTGTGCCAAGTGTTTTCTATAATTCTCCATAACTGGAGCGCGCCAATACAATATTTAGTCTTTGTCCATCTAAATCTCAAAATAAACAACTCTGAAAAGTCACACATTTTCAATTCTTGGAGCCGGATATCATCCTAGCCGTACTTAATTTTGTGGCATTTGACACTCAGCACCCTATAAAGTTTCCGAAAAAATAGTGCAGTGACCGAAGAATATCCAGTTAAGTAGAGGATCCTAAGGGGATAAAAATGCCATTTTGATGTGAGAGGTCACAGGAGAGTGGGAAAACGTGTTCAAGCTAACACACAGGCTAAAAAAGTGCTGATAATATCTCTGTACAACTGAGATGTGCAGAAAGGCTATTTCAGGGCAACAAATACCCATCCATGCTAGTTTGTAGCTTGTCAATTCTGGGCTCCAGGAGATGTAAACCTCCATACAATGTCTCTTTAGAGAAACTGAAGGTTCTTCTTACACTTTGGCTTGCCCTGGCAGGTTTTTCCTTATTTATAAGTTGGGTTCGAGCTAATATCTTTGTCATTATTGAAATGTGAGTAGTTAATTAATAGACAAACCTTGAAAATGTATTTCACATTTTCTCAGAACCCATCTTGTTATGTGTGCTCAATAGTACACAAGGACAGAACCTGTTGAACCATGTTACCATTGCTACCCAAGGAAAACTTAAAATAAACAAACAAAAAATCTTGTTTTTGATATAATGTCCAAAAAGAAAACACCGGGTAGCACACCTGTTAGTAAATCACAAAATTATTACAGCTATTTCTATGTATCTATCACCATACAGTATGTATTTAAAATCATCTTGATATGTATTTTGATAAAATAAACTTTACGCGAGGTTCACTTAACAGTCTGTTTCCTAAGTGTTTAACTCTATCTCTCAGTCTTTATTTGGAAAGAGATTTGCTCAGTTGCTCAAACTGCATAAGCCAATAAAGATTTCAAGATGTTGATAAATGTTTTCAAAAAATCTAGTTAATAGAGTTTGAGTTAAGATTGCTTTGTCATGCCCTTATGCTGTCATATTGTGCAGTAAGCCCTGTCATGTCCCTGCTTTTCGTTGTCCCTCTTTTCTAATTTTCTCACATTTAAAGTGTGACTATTTTAAGATACCTTTTTTAATACCTTGGTAGAAACTATATAATATATGCTGTTAAAAGATCACTGTTGTTTCAAGTAGATATCACAGTATCACCCAATAGCCCATGTTGCATTCTGCGTCTCACACTATGAGATTGCCCGGAGCAGGATAAACACACCTCTCAGAGCTACCTTATCATGTTGGCTATAGACCCTGGCTTATTCCACTCACTGACAGCTACCTTTAGAGCTAACTAATGGCCCTGCCACCCACCTTTAATTGGAAATCTATGGCTGCATTTATTTTAGAGCACAGCTGACAAGCGCAAGTCTACACGTTTATGTATTATCAAACTGCAAACAATCAATTACTAGTGGACAGGACCTGATATTTCATGGGCAGTGCTTTTATCAATACATAAGAAGGATGAGAGGACAGAGCTGAAGAAGAGTTTGTGGGGAACAGATTGTAGTGTGTATAAGATGAAAGCTCTTATTTTCCAGAACAATACCAAGAAGCATGGCCAAGATATAGACCACTAGTTTGTGAAAAGTTAAGAGCTTGTAGGAACTTCCTGTTAGATGTTGTAAGTCTTTCCTGTTCCTTCAGCATATAAGGTACTGATCTCACAAATTAGGTTGGTTATACATGACTGTAAACTGTTACAAGTTTCACAGGATTTTCCTGTTATTTTTTAAAAACATGAACTATATGTAGAACTAAAATAACTAAAATGAAATTAAAAGTAACTGAATAACCATGACATTTAAATTTTTTTAAGAGTCACACATGTAAAATATTGTCACAAATATGTAATGCTAATTTAATCAATGAAACTGTTAAGTTGAAATGTAACACAGTATGAACACGGAGACGCCGTATGTACAGCGCTGTCGGCCGCTGTGTTTTTTTGTTTTATTTAACTGTCTTCTGACATGAGAGCCTCATTTCTGCTGTTCAATACTGAAGAAATTTAAAACTTTTTAAAATTATGCAAAATTGCAAAATGCTTAGCTGTGTCTCTAATTAAACCTCTGTCAGCAGTATCAGGTAATGTTTATATGTTGATTTATGGTTTTCTTCTGTTTTTGTTCTACTGCAGAATATTTTAAGGTGGTTATCTGCTATAAAAAGACAGGCCAGGAAAATCTCCTTCATGTTTTTCTGTGTTTTATGCTCTGTTACTTTGACACAAAGGCATCTGCTGTGATGCTTACACCTCTGATAAAGTTTCACAAGTGTCAGCTTTCTTTTTATAGCATATTACAATTCCAATAACATTTTTCTGGACTTTAAAAAACCCAACACATGCATATGAAGTGTATACAGTTGTAACAATTGTTACTGAAAAATGTGTTAAATGTACATATATTCTAGTTTTATGTACAGTTACATCTAAAATATATTACTGTTAAAATGATAAAAAATGAACAGTAATTATGAACACAGTTACCAGTTTTACAAAAGTCTCATGTTATTAGCTGAAAACATAAATTGAACATCTGTGAATATAATACTTTGCATGTGTTTTGGCCCACTTTTATGGAGTGTGAATTAAAAGCTTTGATCTACTGCATCTACGGTGTGTGTGATTGTATATTTATGTTCATTTTAATTTGAGTGGGTGTGTCTGTGGGACTTGGTGATTTGCAGCATGCATGCAGGAGCCATTTAATCAAACGAATGTGTCACAATGAGAAGAACTTGTGAATATTCTGCACTCTTCTTGGAAAACAGGACAAAAACTTGACCTTGGTTATGAACAAAGCACAACTTGTATTCAGTAACTCTTCATGCTCTTTACAGCTTCATATCTGTTTGTTCATATTGTTTCATTTCAGAGCCCACGTTCGAAAGTTCAAAGTTAAAGTGCCTGTTATTTATTTATATTTTTAAAGTTGTCCTGTAGTTTCTTAGCAGCATGGACATTTGTCAGGCTGCATGAGGCTTTTGTGAAGGGATTGATGGTGAGTGATGAATTAGCATAGTAATTGATAATTACTCAAAGATCAGCAGGGCCATTGTTTCTTAGACGGCTCAACATGTTTTCCCTCAGGTTTGGGTCAGCTTTAAAAGGAGAAATATAATTGAGTGCCTTGTGGCTTAATTAACGAGCTCGCGCTAATTACTGGAAAATGAATGAAGAAAAGGGGCCACACATGTGCACATGCTCGAGACTTTAATTCTTTTCATTTAAGGTTCCACGAGTTACTTTGAACATAGGCAATTTGTCCTCAGACAAATTACTGATACATAATAACTGTGAAAACTGATTGACTACTATTGATTAATAATCAAAAAATACCAAAAAAATGCAGCTTCTCAGCCAGGGGCGGAGCGTGGGGGTGGCTTACTGGGCTTAAGCCCGGGTTGTTTTGTCAGAAGCCCGGGGTCTTTTGGAGTGTAATTTTTTCATAGTTAGATGCCTGGCTGACAACTGTATAAACCAAAAAGTACACACAATATTCAAAGCACATAGTGCACACCGTGGGAATTTACGACTGTGCGTGAATCCCCCCTGATATTGGTATGATCCGAGCTCAGGCACTAAGCAACTGAGCGAGGGGGCGGGGCAGCTGCTGCCTGTGAGTGCGCTGTTGGAGAAACGGAGCCAGCCATACTAAGGAGAGCTTAAGTTTGACCAGGTACCAAAGCAAATCATTAGTACCGTACAAATAATGTAAATATGACGGTGAATCACGAAAGATTGATATCAAACTGATCACTTGACCAATATTACATTACTTGCTCTTCAAGTGAGTCAACAAATGGCGAAATGAAAAGCTGAACAAATGCTATTTTTTTTTAGAGAGTCTTAGCTTACGTGTGTTTATTTCATATTTTCAGTTCTTACCCTCCCCGACTAAATCGGTTTCAGTTATGTACTGAAATATAAGAATGGACATTAGAGGCTTCTTTCAAAGAAAAAACTCAGGTAAATGTTATTTTATATATTGTATGTTTATATATTTGTATATTGTTCAGTATATTTCTATGCAAAACAAGAGGGATTTCAGTACACAGCAGGATATTCACATTTGTAACCAGATATTTACGTACACTTTAGGGAGAAAACATAAAACATTTTTACTGTACAACATCAATTTAGAGTAAACTTTTGTTTTAGATAAGTATTGAAATATATTTTGAATTAGTTAAATGCCAGAATAAAGAGAGACAGAGCTTTCTATTTTTTATCACTTTGATCAAATTTAGGAGTACATGTACACTAAGTTTATTGTTAATTAATTAGAAAACTCCAGACGATTCCATTCTGAGCTGAAGAAGCTTCTGATAGGCTAGGTTAGTAGAGTCCATGTGAGTAAATTGGTGGCACACCTGTGGATGCATATAAGGCAAAACACAGAGCCTGTTTCTTTGACAACCAAAACACCAGGAAGAGAACTGTGGAGCTCCATAATTGTGGCTCAATTTTGAATACAATTTGGTGCCATTTGCAATTAAGAAATACAGATAGTTTCTCTCTTTACTCTTAAAGTTAACAAATATGTTTTTTATATTTATCAATCTAAAAAAAA
>NW_005187431.1:2008151-2015841 GCF_000239375.1 Pundamilia nyererei
TTTTTGAACAAAACTCAAAACAGAGCCTATTAATCTTTCAGTCATTTCTAACCCCCCCTTTTTTTCAAGGTAGAGTTATTTTTTTCCAGTTTATTTAATAGAAAAAAAGAATAATGTAATTGTGAATATACATTGGTTAGTCTGTTGTTTAATTTCCAACAAAATCATAGATCGTAGAGTTACCATTAAAATACATAGGAGTGAGTGCTGGTTTGTGGAAGGTGCTATGTTATCCCACCACCTTGAATATCATGGCGTCAACGTTCTGCCTAATATAATGTGACACCTGCCACATAAATAGTATGCCTAAGGTGGAGGAAAAGAGAACTCTTAGGTGTTCCTGTGCTGTGGAGGAAAGCCTTTCATTTGTGTCTGCACCGTCAGACTTAGGTATGAAACTTCATAACCTATGTTTTATCTCTGTTTTATCCTTACAGAAAGTTCTGTGTGTGGAGTTACTTCAGAATGAAGAAAAAAGCAAGACTGCCGAATGTAAGTTATGCAGTGCAAGTATTTTGGTGGTAGCAGTGTTGGGAACTTTAACACCACAAACATGATTAAACACTTACAGAAACACCACAGAAAGGAGTACACAAAACTTATCTAGGCCTCCAATACTAAGAAGAAGAAAGGTGTACCGTATCAACAAACACTTTTGGAAAACATTCAGAGGTGTGAGAAACTCCCTCCAGAAAGCAATAGAGCAAAGCTGATAATGGAGAAAATTGTTGAATTTGTCGTGTTCGATGACCAACCCCTTTCTGTTGTGGATACTGTCCATTTTTGATGCTTAATGGAGCATTTGGAGCCTCGCTACGTGCTGCCAAACCGACATTTTATCTCTGAGTAAGCTATCCCAGAGAAGTACAAGCAGGTGTGTAAGTTCATCTCTGAATGTTTGGAAAGCATTCCCACGTTAAGGTTAACAACTGATATCTGGAGCTCGGATGTTTGTCTATTGTCATTACTAAGTCTGACTGTACAATGGATAGACTCAAGTTTTACTTTGCAAAAAGCAGTGCTGCTAAAGAGTTTGGTTCACATTCAGGAGAGTCCATCGCTACCGCTATGGAGTGTTTTCTCTTTTTAAATGTGAGTATGAACTCATACAAAATGCAGCACGACATTAAAAAAAACAGTTTTGTTTAAAAAATTGACTATATCGGATTCATATCGGTATTGGAGATATCCGAATTTATGATATTGGTATCGGACATAAAAAAGTGGTATCGTGCCATCCCTAGTTATAAGCTAGCATTATGTCAGCTAATGTTAGGCTTGTTATACCTTGTTGGGTCATAAAAAATCAAATTTTCCCTCTGATAAAGAGTTTGATTATATTCTGATGAGAGTTACACTAAGCATCAGAGTTCAACAATTAGTTTCACTTCAAAGAAAGTTTCACTTATGCTGACTAACAGCCGCTAGCAGAGGCCGACATGGAATTAAAGCAAAACCAGAAGTTTTTACCAAAAGAAAAGTTCCAGATATTAAAAAAACTCCCCTCAGTTTCGCTGTCAATATAATATCACCAGTCTAGCTACGACGATGGACTTGAACTGAGAGGGATAAAAAAACAAAATAAAGTTCACAGCAACTTTGAGGCTCACACTAGGGCTGTGCGATTAATCGTTAGAAAATCGCGATCTCGATTCATACTTATGTGCGATCTCATTTCCAAATGACAACGATTAAAAAAAAAAAAAAAGACAACGACGACGACTGTACTGCATTTTGATCCGGGACGTAATCTGCATGAAAACAAGCGCTCACTCTTCCTGCTCAACAAATGACAAGGGCGGAGCCTTATACCACGTGATACAGAAGCTGTGCCGTGTGATGCTAAAATTAGCAGGGAAAAAACAACGGAGAGCAAGTCAGGGATGACGAGAAAGTGACTGGAACCACCCAAACATCAATAACGGGAACCTTATACAGCGCTTCCCTATACCCGTTGAACTCCCGCAGGCACAAAGAAATTACGGAGGCTATCACTTATCACCTGACCAAAGATATGACTCCCATCAACACCGTGCAAAACGAGGGATTTAGGAAAATGATCAACACCCTAGACAAACGCTACACAGTGCCGTCCCGCAACTATTTTTCTATTGTTGCACTACCTGCTCTATACACGCAGCATCCAGCAACGGTGGAGACGGAATTTCAAGCAGTACAACATTTTGCGGCAACAACAAAACATGAGACATTTGTTGTTTTTATGTTTATTTATTGTTTTTATGTTCAGTCTCAACTGTTACGAAGTTGATGTCCAGTTAATAAGTGCAATAAATATTTATACTGGAAAAGAAAATCGTGAGAGAATCGTGATCTCAATTCTAAGCCAAAAAATCGTGATTCTCATTTTATGCAAAATCGTGCAGCCCTAGCTCACACCATACTGTATAAGTCTGGAATTATGCTAATTATCGCGATTTTGTCATTTTATTTGAAGAAGTTATTACAGAAAAAAGAAGTATGTGCATTTTTGTAAATACATACACAACTAGGAATAGTGAATGAAGGGATTGTTACCCATTTATTTGGGGCTTACCCTCTTTTCCTTGCTAATGTTAGTGATATTACTTTTATTTGCTATATAATTATTATTATATAATTTTGGTCTTTTTTCATCTATTTTTCCTGTGTTTATTCCCTTTCTGTAAGGTACAGAGTCTGATACTCTTGGTTTATTCCCCCTCCACTAAGCCCACCAGTGCTTCTTGTCAGTCATTTAATCTGGCAGAGGTGTTATCAACCTAATGACAGACCCAATTTCCTCTTCCTCTAATGACAAGCAAATAATACCATCACATCAAACTGTAAGCCAGATGAAAGCGAAACCACAGTGCACATAAAAGAAGAGCGGTGATGCAGCTGTTTGTCAACCAAGGACAGGGGTGTCTGTCGATCTTTCTTATCTTTGCCTTTCTCCAGGACGTTTGTTCTTCATGTGCCCGCCTCCGCTTCTGATGTCAGATAGAATGAAAGCCGGGTGTTCATCATCGGGATCCAGGAGACCATCGGAGCACTCACTAGGGTCTCCCATGCGCGCAATTTCCATTTCAAAGCCATCTCCTTTTAATGTTATAATTCCATCTAAGGCAATTGTTAAATGAACATTCCTAACTGCTGACTAGGACAAAGATATTTTGAAAAAAAAAGATAGGAAGATATATGCATTGGTAATGAAGTAGAAAGAAGGTAGCGAGAGTGCGATCAAAGGTATGGTAATGTCTGTGGTAAAAAGGATAGGAACGTGCAGGGCCTCTGGAATAAGGAGGTGTAGTGAAGAGACAGAAAAGAACGCCTTTTGGGGAACAGCATGTGGAGGAAGACATGCAGCGGGTTGGAGATATTTATATAATATAGCATTAAGGCTATAGATAGGTTGGTTAAGAAATCATCTGAGATGTATAGTCCTCTTGTGGGCAAGCACCTGGGAGCATCTTGGATATTTCATTCCCACTTGTTTCAATGTCTTTAAGAGTGCAGTCCCAAAAAGCAGATAAAGCTGCACCTATGCTGTTGGAAGAGAGTTTTTAAAAATGTCAAAGTGCCGACTGCGCTTTAAAAACTGTAGACACTAATAACAAATCCAGGCACTTTAAAAACTTTGAGAAGAACTACCGAATGAGTTAGGAAGAGAATGGTCCCATTTAGAGTTCCACTTCTCCCCATTTTGTGTCTTTAATACCAATAAAGCTTGCTCACCTCCTCGTCTCCCATCTTTTCTCTCTGTGAGAACAGATGGATGAAGCTGCACCAGTGTCGCAGAAATGAAATTTTGAGGCTGATGAAACACTGACAGCTTTCCCTAGTGAGAAAACAAAGTTCACAACAAAAGACTGAAGCCGTTCCATTTATCTATTCAGACACTGTGATTTAATAATCCGTCTGTAGGAGTGTTATAGTAGTATTAGAATCAGCTGTTACTAACTTGAAGGACCCAAGCTCACATAATGTGATTATGAACTGTGTAAGAGGCAGATACTTTTGCACAGTACAGTTTACAAAAATATTTCAGGGAACAAGTGTTCCCACTTGGCAGGCTGCATCTTGGTAATGCCTTTGGGTACTTATTTGGTTACACTGAAGCCCCCAAATAAATGAACGGGAAGAGAGCTACAACTGTCTATTGTTACTGGGACTAACAACTGCCTGTGTATAATCACCAGCCAAATCTGAATTTCTATTTAGCTTGGTAAAAAGTTTAGATTTTTTTAAAAGCTTTAATTCTGCTGCACATATACAAATCAAAGTTATATGGTGTCAAGGCCTCCCTAAAGACTCAAACAGAGTGCTGGTGTAATTACGACAAATCTGGCTTAACTCAGCAGAGCTGTTGAAAGACAAAATGACATGCTGATCTCATGTGCCAGTACAGCAATGCCATTTTGCCACAAAGAAATTCTCCTTTAGATTTTTACTCAGCATTTCTTAGAACCATCTCTATCCGATGTCTTGAGCATAACTCACTGTCTACTCTCTTACGCGTGCCTACTGAGGTATTTATGTAAGAACAAATTAGTTTTGACACATACAAAAGAAAAAAAAACATAAATTTTAATAAAGTGGGTAAAAAAGTCCATAAAAAAGTCTAAAAATCACTCTTCACATATCAGCACGAGAAGGCAATATCACCAAATCTACATGCGTGTCTTTATAACCTCTGACATCATAATTGTGAGCCTTTCATCTGTCTCAGCTGGAGGTATTCTGAGTCAACAAACACAATCTGTTTCTCTTCGCCTTCATCATCATTGTTTTTCTTTCATTTTCCCCCCTCATCTGCAATTAATGCATTTATTTCTAGGCTTCCTCTTGTTCTTCAAAGACACTCACCGGGTACACAGCTGTCGCTCCAACCATCAAAGTCCTCCTACACACCTCCGTCTGCCCTCCATCTCATTTTTTTCCACTCTCTCCTTCCTTTCTATCCCCTTAGAGCTTTGCACAATTACTTTTCTCTATAAATTCCTGAAATCCTCCACGTCTATCTCTCGATCTCCACCTTAAAAGTAGAAACTGGCAAACAAATATAGCAGAAATCTTGGCTCTGATGCTAAATGGTCAAGGCCAGTTTCTGGACTCTCACGGTCTCCATTTGGTCTCGGTGTCTGCAATCGTCCTTTCATCTTCCTACAGGATGCTGGTTGAAAGATCCAGGTGCACATGGCAAACACTTATTCATCTCTGACTTATCATTTCAGTCATGATACCTGACTCTCCACACCAAAACACCACACTCCCGAGCAGGGCACTTTGGGACATGACTAATGCTTTCTCCAAATGTTGTGATTCGTCTAATCTCCATTGCCTTCTGGGTGTAAGACTTCCTTGAATGTTTTCTGAGCTTGCTCACATCAGGTTTCCACTTGGTTGGCTAGTTGATATCACCCACCCTGCTTTATATGCAGTCATTCCCCCATGTTTATATGTTGGTTTCCTCTCTGGTTTCTTGCTTCATCACGTTACACACTCATGCATAAGCTCACATGTATGCAGGTGATGTAGTCTAAGAAAGGAGAGAGTCACATAGTTCATGGCACCTGGTTGCTGCAGTGCATCATTATCAATAACAGCCAAGGTTGTGTTGTTTACACTGCCCGAGTATATTCTGCTAGTTGTATAATGGGCCTTTCTTTGTAAGCTTGTTATTTCCAAATAAAGAATACATTAAACTTTCAGGTACAAATGTTTCTCTCCAAGGAGGCTCTCCTCTAATTCAACCAAATATAGCTGCTTAAACATCTTTTCCTTCAGGCTTATTTAGCTAATCAGGGAAAAGAAATTTAGCTGTCAAGAGGGATTCCTTTTATATACTTGGTGTTTGAAACTTTACATTTCATGAACAATCTTGCTCTCACACACACACATATACAGAGCTATACCCCTAGGAAAGAAATTTACTGGTAGATACAAACATGAAAACACATTATTTAATAACATCCAGTACCGTACCTTTTATAATAGATATTAATATTTTATGAAGCATATAATGTTCAGCAGTGCTGTACCTTGACTTTATGGGAAGGCGGGGTTTATAGCAGTGCAATCACAGCTTTTGAGTCTTTGTTAATGAAACTAGTTGTCAATTTAATCAAGCAAATCTACCAATAGCCAGCATGGTGGTGGGTCACAAAACCCGGGATTTGAATGTTTATCACTTGCAATTTATCAGTCTTTGACTGTGCTTGGGGTCCCTCTAGCTGACTTGTGTTGAACAAAACTTACCTTGTTTTTCAAAATTTTGAGTAAATATTTATTATTATATATCATATGATCCATCAGAGGGGCCCCAAAACAATCAAACAAATACTTTCTCCCTGGGTACTTCAGCTTCCTCCCACAGTTCAAAGACAGGTGGGGTTATGTTAATTGATGTCCCATGTGTGAATGGTTGTCCGTCTCGCTGTGTTCGCCCTACGACAGACTGGCGACCTGTCCAGGGTGGATCCTGCCTCTTGCCTTAGGGATAAGCTCCAGCACCCCCGTGACCCTGAAAAGGTTAAGCGGATGGGTGAACTTATACAACTGATTCATTTTAAATACATCAGCCATATAACACTGAAACAAAAACAACTTTTCAATCTCTGCTGTTCTTTTCTCTCACTCTTCTGTTGGACTATTCTGGAAGTTGTACATTGTAGGCAAGTGTTCAGTACATACTGTTTTTACTGAATTTTGGGACTCATTTTCACTTATAAACTCAACAGACTGAAGATATTCTGTCGCGGTTTCCCGCTGGAGGAGACAGTGCTGTGATTGGAATGAGGTATTTTATTGTGCACAGGTGAATATGAGGCTGTTTGCCATGTCATCAGTCTGTAGCTGTTTGTTTGCTTGTGCATACAGGAAAGGTCAGAACAAATGACCCGTGCCATCCCTGCAGGGAAGTGGGTCATTGGACACACACACACACCTACACACACACACACACACACACACAGAGTCTCTAACGACATCCAGGCCTGTGTGAAATAACATATAAATATCTGAAATGACCTTACCTTGACCCACATAACCAGAAATGAATTTACAACATTCAGCTTAGCTTTTGACTTACAAGCCTCTGCACTGCAGTAACATGTGGCTGCAGTGCTAAAAGCTTTAGGTTGCTTTGTTGCCAAAAATCATCTGGGAGGAGATATTGTGAAGATATAGCACACTGTTGGGACTTTGAGAGAAATTTATCCCTGTAACTCATGAAGTCATGAAATATTGAGTGCGATGGTATCAAACTGCAAAGACGTACTGGTCTCAAGGTAGAACAAGAACAATCTATAAAGAGCTGGGATGATTCAGTTTTGATAATATGTTCGAGCGAGTGAGGAATAGGCAATAAGGTTCAACCCCGGTGACAGATAAACATGATATCTGCATCTTGTGTCAAACCTCATCCTGGCTGCAGTTCTGAAGCCAGCACATAATGATTTTGCCTCCTTTATTTAATCCTTCCAATGCCAAGTGATTGAATACACTGTCACGGTCTGGCTGGCAGACCGTGGGGATGTGGGGAAAGGAGGACCCAAAACGCAGACTCTGCGATGCAAACAGTGCTCTTTATTTACAGTGAAAAGGCTGTAAATACAATAACTCCCCGTTGCTCCCTCGAACCCCGTGTGCGTGCTTCCCTCCGATATCTGTGCTCGTGCTCCCCGCTGTTGTGTTTCCGCACCCCCGTGCG
>NW_005187431.1:2040080-2041754 GCF_000239375.1 Pundamilia nyererei
TCTATGCTACCATTTGCTTTTTCTCCGCCAAAATCTCCGGCGTCTGACGTCACCTACAACATGGGTCGCTTACCTTGTCCGTCACTTCCGTCACTTACCGTCTCCTCCACCTGTTTCCTGTTCCTGAGCTCGGTAACTAGTAATGTAACTAAGTTACTAATTTAAAGTAACTTACCCAACACTGTTGATCACTAACAGTATGTCTTTGGACTGTGAGAGGAAGCAGGAGTACAAAGGGAGAACCCACGCAAATAAGGGGAGAAGATGCAAGCTCCACACACTAACCACTGTGCCACTATGCTGCCCACAATGACGCAACTTCAAATCAAAGTTTTCTAAGGAACTGTACTTTGTCTCTCCATCTATAATCTTCTATATCATAGCTATGTTGCATGGCTTAAAGCACAGTATTGTGGTGATGAACAAAAGTATTTTACCAGCACTTAAGCTTCACTGGAGTGACTGTCCAGGTGATACATGCTGAGGGAAACTAGAACATAGAAGGAATTGCAATACATGCTTACAAAACACTTATATCAGGTCATTTTTATTATCTTTTATATGTTCATATTCTTGTATTGAGTTTTAAGTAGTATCAGTTGGTTAAAACATTTATTCAATTTATATTACAGCTATAGCTTTAGTAAATTGTTGACAGTGGCCTCTGTTTGACTGTGAGCGTTAGTAGGTGAGAGGTGACACAGAGGGCCACGTAAGGTCGTGACATATCATGTTTGCTTGTAATTGTGGGCTTGCAAAAGTGCTCGCTCACTGCAAAACATTGTCTGCAGTTTTGAAGAAGCGCTAATCAGAAAGCTTGACAGGAAACATCTGCTATGAAGACGAAGACAATGTTCTCTTCAAACTGTGTTAAAAGTCATTGTGGTTTTGATCTGACCTATGTATGAAATGGATCTGACGTTCAGGGGGCGTCATTAAATTTAAGCCCTGATGGTATAAAATATCTGTTTATGCTTTGATTAAGTCGGAGATCAGCCCTGTCTGCGAACGGAGCTGGTCTTCCCACGCGTGTATTTCATTAAAATCAATTGTCTGACCAAGTTCTGGACCATGGTTGTTTGTACTCTCCTTCCCCAATATTTGAACCTTAACAGTATATAATCAACATAAATGTGCATGCCCCACTGTGCTTTCCTTTACATCACAAACTTTAAATACATGCGTACCACTTGTACAACATATAATTACAGTGATTTTTTCTTTGTATTTTTTTTTTTATGGTTAGGTCTTCTGGGAAATCTTAGTGGTTCCCAAGAATGCAGTCCTTTAGACAAAGACCACGGATGTTATACATAGAATCTGATAGAGCCAGTCTTATAGGTTGTAGGTTACACAGACGTCGCCAAGTTTCTATTTCCACTGTGTCCAACTATTTCCACTTTACCATACGCAGTTAATCAGTCAGTAGTTTGACAACATCATACCCTTATGGGGATCCTTCATGATCATCATTCCTCTGCTCTATGTTAACCAGTTTGGGTGAGTACCTGTTGTTAGTAGCCCTTCTATTTATGCTGCCAGGTGCTCCTGGAGTGCTGTTAATGCCTTCAACCAGTAAATTCAAATTCAAATTTTATTTGTCACGTACACAGTCATACACAGTACGATATGCAGTGAAATGCTTGGACAACTGCTCGTGACCTAAAGAAAACA
>NW_005187431.1:2042767-2044694 GCF_000239375.1 Pundamilia nyererei
GATTAACGGAAGTGAAGACACATGGGAACACAGCTGAACTAGATCATAACTACTGAGCAGTGATGGGAACAACGGCGTTACAAGTAATGGCATTACTAACGTCGTTACTTTTTTCAGTAACAAGTAATCGAACTAATTACTATTTCTATCCTTACAGCGCCATTACCATTACTAACAAGAAATTGCAGTGCGGTCGCGTTACTATTTTTTAACAAACAGACGGTTGAAGCTGTGTTCAGCTTACTGCATCTTATATCAGTTGCACAGAAGTAGCTGTCTACGTAAGTAATCTGGGCGCTACAGCTTTGAGCAGCTGCGCACGCTCCCGCGGACGGCAATCACTTTCTGCCTGACGATCACTTTTTGGCACAACACCTGGAGCTAAGGGGGCAAAACAATCGCATGAGTGCTGCTGTTTGACTGAGGAAGAATAAAATAGTCATGGTAAGCCAAACACATGACCACTTTAAGATGACAAACCAACAAGGTGATATATACCAGTTTTTAAATTGTGTTGATAGGCCACGTAAAACCAAAGTCATCATAAACAATATATACGCAGCGTTTTTTCCTCAATAGTTTCGTCACGTCTACTGTCTAAGGACAGCGCCAACAAGCACTCTCTGCTTATGAGCAAAAAAAAGAAAAAGAAAAAACTGCCCTTTCATGTTGGTGGAAAAATGCACCAAGTCAACCAATCAAAAATGATTTGGCAACATGACATTTGGTTGTTTAGGAAGAGGGGGAAGTTTTAGGAGTGATGGCGAGAGAGAGAGAGAGAGAGAGAGACAGCGGAAAAAGAGAGAGAGAGACGAGTTTTGAGATGTGAGAGATTTGTGACGTTTAGCGTGTTTGGAGTGTGTAGTTAATGTGTTGTAGTGTTGTGGATAGTTTTGTGTTGTGTGTCCGAACAATGAGTCGACTGCTGTCTCCAGGTAAAGAACAGGAGGAGTGATACATCTGCTGCTGTCAGACCTGCAGGTATCAGGCTGTGATGTTCTCCTTTATAGTGGACAGAAATTTTTGGAGTGGCACAAATAATTTGTGTGGCATCTTATTGAATACAGAACAGCTGATTGTTATGCAAATAGTTTGAAATGGTTGTTTAAAAAAGGGTAAAAGGTAAATGGCTGCAAATAACAAAAATTGACAATTTATATTTGCAGATAAAGTTATGAAATATGATTCAATAAACATGTTTGTGGTTGTTACAGTAAAAAATATAACTACTAGGATTTTATGTTTTTGTCTGATTTTAGATCAATCATATTAATACAATATGCCAAAAATGAAAACATAACTGTAAATTCAGACACGTGAGGTTGTGCTGAAAAGAATGATACCAAACAAGGCAAAGTAAACAGTTTTTAAAGGTGAAATGTAGAGGAAACATCAAAAGTAGTCAAAAATGACCAATTATACCCTGGATCCCAGAGGGTTAAACATTTTTTTAAAAAGTAACACAATAATTACTTTGAAATAATTAATCACTTTTAGAATCTTGTAACTCAGTTACTAACTCAGTTACTTTTTTGAAGAAGTAACTAGTAACTATAATTAATTACTTTTTCAAAGTAACTTGCCCAACTCTGCTACTGAGACAGGGAAAGCAAAATTGAACATCACACTTGCAACAGGAAACTATCACAATGAAACAGGAAGTGACACATACACACACTGAGATTCAGACTAAGATGTGAAGTTGACACTGGGTCTGGGGTTGAACAGACATAACACGCAGGGCTGAACATGAGAAACTGAAGGGAGAAAACACAGGGACAGGACTACATATGTAGTTAAAGGAGACACAACATGGGACACTGATTACTGGATGTGGGCACGAGACATGAAGAAATAAAAAAGAACAAAAGACGAGGAAAAAGAACTACCCAAAACAAATAGAATAGAATAGAATAGAATAGAATAG
>NW_005187431.1:2047310-2053128 GCF_000239375.1 Pundamilia nyererei
ACTTCTTCCATGTGAGGGTGAAGAGGTGACCCTTCTGGATAAGATGATGAAGGTTTGCTGCGTTTGGTGAACATTGTGATAATAAAACCAGGGAAAAATGAAACCTGCTCCTGTTAAATATTCTTAAGTCTTTTGCTGTATAAATAGTGGTATTTTTTCAAAAGATACAGTAAATAAAGTAATGTTAGTAGTGGGTGATATCATGTAAACACATGATTTTATGTAAACATTTTGTCATTTGTAAACTATAAAGGACATGGATTCTACACTGTAACTGATGTGATGTTCTATAAAGTGGTTTTAATAAAAAAGAGGCAAAAATTAGTTTGTTTCTTTATTCAACTTTTGAACAGTGGGACTCAGTCAGTACATATTCAGTAAATGCAAATTATTTACATGGCAGTGCACTACAGGCATAAATCTAGACCCCTAGATAAAACATTATGGCATTATAGCAGTGACAACTCCTCCACAGTAGCAGGTGGGATTTTTCTTTTTTGAGGACGGCTCCTTTTACCTTTCAATACGGATGGTCTGTTTATGTTTTGATCAAGAGCCTTTTTTTAGGCAGCTGAAGAGGAGAAGTCTACAACCTCTGGCTGTATCTTGGTCATATTATCCAGCAAAACCCAGTATGCAGGTTCATCTGTAACAGTCGTTGTGCCGTAGATCAACACTGTTGCTTCTACATTAAACAGAAGAGCAGCGACATGGCTGCAGGTCTCCGCGACTCCGGCCATACAGGTGCAGTGGGCAGCTTCAACCTTCCCTGTGATGCTCACAGTGACCCATGGCTGCAATGCTGGTTCATTCAGTCTTTGAGAGTGCAGGACCTGAAACACACACAAAGTTCATTTAAAGACAAGAACTATGCGCCAAGGCCGACGTAAATGTGTTTAATCTACTTTATCATAAATGTAACAAAGTGTCTAGAAAGTCAGCACACACATGTAATTATGCATTTCTTTATGTGTCCATCTATAGAACATTGCATGTTATAGTGTAAATCTGCCTGTTCTGTCAGAAACCTGCCTGCAGAAAATGAACCTAAAGTATGTAATGCAAGGATGTAATCATTTTCAAGATGGAGAAAGCATAAAGTGACAATTATGAATCACTTAATATGATAAGGAGATTCTGCAGGTCATTAATCAATGTATAAAATTAAAATAAAATGTATTTTTAGTGACACAAGATACAAATATGGAAGCAAGATGTATAATTAGAATTATTTATAATAAACATTAATAAATCATTGCAATTTCTTTAACCATAAAGAATAACAATCCTTCAGGACAATGTCACATCAATGCACTGAACTCACTATGTTATCCACCTAACAGCCTCCACATGTTCTCACTGTAATTTCCCCTCATGAATGAATTTATGCTGCACTAATCTGAATGTTTGCAGGGAAATCAAACGCGTTTCACTCGCAGTACTCGAGCTGACTTACCTTTGTTTGAATGACGACTTGTACGCGCTGACTCCACAGATAAGGTACGAAACATATCAGGCTACGTTAATAGCGCTTGGTCTTCAGGGTTTCTACTCCAAGTTCGTATGTCATACGGGTCCACATTTCCAATGCATGCTATTTTCTGCAAGTACAGCTGCTTCGCCTCTGGACGCAATCGGTCTCTATACAGTCCATTCTCTTTTGAGCTGCTTTTAAGCATCTTGTAATCGTCGTTCCAACACACTGTGTTTGTTTTGACTCGTAGACCCCGAAAATGGTGCCGCACTCCCACAATGCATTGCGGCGTGACGTCAACTCCAAAGCCTTATCCGGTTGTTCAGTCTGTCGTCACTAGCCGTGTCTGGGTCTAAACTCCGCTGCAGGTCCATATATCAAACGATCACTATGGCATTACTGAGAGTTGAAAAACTGTCTAAAGTCTTTCATCCTTAATAAAATGATCAGCGTTCTGCTCTACCAGGTGTAACAATTGAGTTTAACATCCAGGCATCCATGAAAACGGAATTTATGACATTTAAAGGAGTTAGAAGTTAGCAGGGAGTTAGCTCGCTAGCTTCTATCTAAATACAATATAGCATGTCCTGACTGCGGGGTTTTGGAAACAAATTAAAACGTACAGCTCTGTTATCACTTCCAGCATAAATGTAGCTGGTATATAATGATGTGCTGCGTGACCGCTAGTGACACAGCTACGTTAGCATAATATAAACAAGCTAACTTTTTTTCCACTCGATAAAAGTTAATGTGAGTGTTCTCGGTGGTCAGGAACAAATGTAATCGCATGGCAGGATGCTGTAAAAGGACAAAACTTCAGCCAGGAGAACAACTGAGATAATCCATCCACAATACGAGGTTAGTCATTCATATACTGCTGCATGGGCTGGGCTGTAGTTACATCCTAAGGTTTTAAAAATTGAGCTTAAATAAATGATTAGCGGTAATAAAAGCCGAGGGAGGTCAACAGTGATCACTGACTGTTTTAGGAGCTTTTTGAGATCAAATAGAAGAAAATACATAACATTAAACATGTTAACAACACAAAAGCCATATTAAACGCAGACTACTTTAGACCCGGAAGTAGGATTCGTCGCGTCATCACTGAACAACCGGATTGTCTTTGTCTGGGGCTTTGTTTTTCTCAGCAGGGGGGTGTAGGTGGGGGTGAGGGACATGCAGAGGTGGTCAGATCCAGCCAGGTGGGGGAGGGGTGTCGCTCTGAAAGCATGCTTGATGTTTGAATAGACATGGTCCAAAGTGTGTTCTCCTCTCGTAGCAAGGTCCACAAACTGGACAAATTTAGGAAGCACAGTCTTTAGGCACGCTTTGTTATTGTCGCCAGCGACAATAAAAACCCCATCGGGGTGGGCAAGCTGTTGTTTGTTTATGGTGTTGAGCAAGAGGCTGAGAGCCATGCTAACGTTAGCATCCGGCGGTATATAAACAGCTATCACAATAACTACTGTAAACTCCCTCGGGATGTAAAAAGGTCTGCACGAGACTGCCAGAACCTCCAAATCAGGAGAACAGTGTGTGTGAATGATCCTGCTGTTACAACACCACTCGTTATGCACGTAAACACATAGCCCCCCTCCTCTGCTTTTACCTGAGTTGCTGTTTCTGTCATGCCGGTGTAGCGTGCAGCCTGCTAACTCGACTGCAGCGTCGGGAATCAGCGGGTGAAGCCACGTCTCCGTAATAAGAATAATGCTGCAGTTACGTGCAAAGCTTGTGTTGGCTATCTGTAGCTCCAATTCGTCTAGTTTGTGGGTGATGGATCTGGCGTTTGATAGGAAAAGGCTCGGAAGTGCTGGCTGGTGTGGATGTTTGCGTAGCCTAGCGTCTGAGCCCGACCGGCATCCCCTCTTCTGCTTTCTTTCCCTCCATCGCCTTCTACGCTTGCTGGGCGGGCAGACCATCCAAGGTGACCCTGGCGGTCTCGAATCTCCACCAGGATGTTGTGTGTTCGCTGATAGTCGCCAGAAACGGACAAACTATACTTAAAACCTAGGTCAATTAGGTTCTGGCGACTGTAAGAGATGGCGACGTTGCAAACATTCAAAAATATCCACATTATAAGTAAAAACGAGCACCAAACTGGAGAGCTAAGAGCCGCTGCACCCATGCGCGCCGCCATCTTGTTTTATGATGATCATATCATATACAAAAAGACAATAGATCCAAAATACTATGTATCATAGTCTCTTGTTTTCACAACTCCATAACTTTACATCCACATGTCAAAGTCAAGTACCTACCCTCTTACAACCTTAATATATAAATCACAGTCTTGAATGGACAGTAGCGGCCTAGTCATTGCGAATGACCAGTACTCTCTTATGAAATGTCAAATTGAAGCTGAGTAGATATTTAACATTTCCTGGCATACGCTGGATTTGTGTGTGAAAGATGAGAGACGGAGAGAAAGTCAATTTTCTCTGATGCTCTGAGGCAAGCTAGCCGGAGGTAAATTCACTGTCCTTTTTAATTCAGCAGTGCATCCCTTATAAGCCATTATTTGGATGCAAATTCCACACAACAAAGTGCTCTCAGTAAAGGTTTTTGGCAAACAACTATGATGAACAATAAACAAAGTGTAAAGTGCTGAGCAATGTTTTTTGGAAGGCTAATTAGGAAGCACCCAGTGACAACGTTGAAAGAGTGACTTTATCCAGATCTTTCCATTTTGTTATTGATTCCTTAATAAGTGTGAGTGCAAACTGTTAAATAGGCTGTTTAATGTTCAGTCCACCGGATAAAACTGTATCGATCGTTTATAGCTCCAATTTAGAGTCAGGTATAAAAGGGCTTTAAATTAATAGTGAGGGACAGACAACAAAATGTAAATCACAAACACACACAGCTAATGACAAATGAAACCAAGCTGACTAAGAAATATTCAACCCAATAAATAATGGACAACAAGTTTGTCTGTGTCTTCGAAATAGGTCAGCTGCTACACTAGAGTGATTTATGAGTCATAGTACGGTTGGAGAGAGTTCTAATTCCCCTTTGTAGCCTTTTTTATACTCAATATTGAAATATAGCCTTTCACCAACAAGCATGCATGGCATTATTTACATTAGCTTAGGTTGTTTATTCCTCCCCATTCCTCCTCTTCTTCTCCCCCTCCTTCCTTCTCTCCATCCTTATTTCATTTGCTCTACCCGTGATGATTTACCTCCCAGACCTCTATTTATCCACCACTAACAAATTGGGTTATCATGCTCCACCACTCCCCTTTTCCTCCCCTGCCTCCTCTACCCTTTACCTGCCTTCCCTTCCTCATCTCACCAGCCCCTCATTACACGCTCCCCCCTCCTCCCCGACCCCCCAACCTTGCCAGCTGACTTATGATATGCCAAGTCAAGGTGAGGCATCTCGTCTGGCGCAGAGGACATGTGGTTTTAAGCAGTGTTTGTGTTGTGGTTTTGTATGTGTTTTCATACTCTTTCTCTTTGTATATATATTTATGTGTGTGTGTGTTTAGGAATGGTGCTCCTGCATTGTTGTTCCGCATGATTTCTGCCTGCTCTTACCGTGACAGGTGGCTGGTCTAGGACAAGATGTGTGGGTGTACATGTTTGCATTGGTAACCTAAAGAACAAATCTAATAACTACACTTCAAAATGTAGTTTGATTTATCACCAAAATCTTCATAATTCACCCCCTAAATGCAAATGTATTTCATGTTTTTTGTCTGGTATTGTTTTAAAGACAATATATACAGTGCAAATGTGATGTGATGTTTGTGTGTATTTGTGTGTAAGTGAGGCTGAAGTCTGACTGTCTGACAGCAAGTTGTATCCTTGCAGGGTTTCACAAGCTAATGTTGGCTTGACATTTAAACTTGGGTGACAGAGTGGGTGTAAAAGGCCAAGAGCAGCTGCGTACAGCCGCCATTCTGCAAAATGTACCAAGCTTTAACTACAGATAAAGTCTTTCTCAAGAAGACTTAATGTCAAGAGGCACTCTAGCACATAATGTGTAGAGATATATGATGGGAAATCCTTTCACTTCCTCACGACACACGGATGTTTTTTGGTTCTAAGGTCATTAGCACTTGCTGTTGGGGCAAAAGATAATGCTTTTAGGCTAATAGAGTTATGAATATCACAAAGTGAGTTGTCTACAAGAGTGTGCTTTGTTATATATATATAGATATAGATAGATAGATAGAGATAGATAGATAGGTTTTATCCAATACCGGTGCCAAACCGGTACTTTTGAAACGGTGCCGGTGCTCAAACGGTGCTCAAACCGGTGCTTAAAGAATGGAGAACACAAAATTGGTCCAAAAACCTCTCATGTTCAGCTGGTTTTTGTAAAAAGATAACAATG
>NW_005187431.1:2053641-2055080 GCF_000239375.1 Pundamilia nyererei
GTATCACAGTATCAGCTTAAAGCACTTGTTGCAGGCTGCTGAGTTTGCATATTTTGCTGTGAAGTACAGCCAGACTTTTGACCGCTTCGCCTTGAGCATTTTTAATCTGTAGCTCTGCTCTAAAAGAACGTATGTACCTGGACCCGCCTACTATCCTCGGAAACGTAAAGTGATTGGCTAGACTTGTATCACAGCCCAGGAAAAAAAAGCACCGAAATAAAGCACCGAAATGTGCGCTGCTTTTCGGTCTGGTTACTACCGTTTATGTCATGATGGCACCGGACACCGGTACCCATCCCTATATATATATATATATATATATATAAATGTTAATACAGAAGTAACACTTGGGACTAAAGAAATAAAGCCAAATAAGTGCAGAGTCCTCAAATTTACAAGGCTGTAACTGTATTTGGTTTCAATGCAATTGTATTTATAAGACTGTGAGTACTGTCTCACTGTAAAGGCAATGGTGACAAGAAAACAAAAGCACTCATATCAGGTAGAACATTGAGCAGAACACATCTGCTTGATGCCGACTGATATGGAAAGATGGAGAAAAAGAGCGGTAGGAGGGAAGAGGAGGATGAACTGCAGAGAACAGACAATCAGAAGCAAGAAAACATATCTGCAATAGGACAAAACATGTTATTTTATACACAGAAATCAAAGGATTAATTACACAGACGGTCAATGTGTATACATTATCCTCATAAAGTTATTGTTAATAACAGTTCGCTGGCAACGAGGCATGAACTATGCCAATAATGACTGTCTGTCTGTTTGTCTATCTATCTATCCAGTACTGTTACTATTAAAGGTACATTACAAGAAGGGTAGAAAAGTGCACACTTTATTGGGAATGGGCAGCTGTAAACAATACACCTGGGGGAGGATGGTGGAGCCTGTAACTCCACATCAGGCCAAAAATACTATCACTACTGCAGAGGGAGGGAGAGGACGGGGAGAGAGAAAAAAGGACAAATTAGGGGACAGACAAGACACATGCAGTAGTTGCATATAAATGCATGGAAAGTGACAGAAAGGAGAGTGGAGTTGCTCAGTGCATCATGGCAGGTGAGCAGCAGCTCTGGCTTATAGCAGCATAGCTAAAGGACAGTTTAGGGTCACCAAAGCCAAATTAAACTATAAGCTTCAACTGAAAGTAGGGTGCTTGTCTATATTGTGTGACTAATGGACAAAACCTTTTTTTAGATTTCTTGGGATTTTTGCAACCTGTCAAAATCTGTTAATAGCAATAAGAACCAGGTTGTCAAAAAAGAGCAAGTGCTGTTGTGGAAGCTTTCCACTTTCCACAACAGCTGTGTGAAGGACCAAAAAGCTCTCCAGAGAGTGATCCGTACAGCAGAACGCTGCTGCAGGATTGCTCTCCCCCCGCTTCAGGACACCTACACCAGGAGATGCCGGACTAGAGCAGC
>NW_005187431.1:2056500-2058076 GCF_000239375.1 Pundamilia nyererei
CAAGAATAATTGAACAGATTCAACATCTTTCTTCAACAGAATTGCAGACTGCACAGATGGTACCTTCCCAAAGGAAAAAGTACTATAGCTTACTAATAGACTTAATAGTTACTATACTGTATACAGTAATGGATTTCTATACATTTTACATCAGATTAAAACTTTGGGTGTAAAATTCGGATAATTATTTATTAAAAGCTAGACATTTTAAATGAGAATAAGAAAGATAAGCCCTACCTGCCCCCTGGCTAAACTTTGCTAGATCCGCCCCTGCACAGTTACCAGCTGTCAGCTACTTAGAAAAGGATCCTGGTGTAGAACGTAATATTAAATAAATTCTAACAACAGCTTATGAAGCTTAAACGTGTTGTTGTTGTTTAGCCGCTGATTTCCTCTTTCTGGTTTTTATTTAGGTCCGTATCGGACCGATACCAATACATAATATCGGATCGGTCCATCTCTAATAGGTACACAGATGGTACTTGGGAGCAATACATAAATGGAAGAAGTCTCTTTTTTTTAGGACCTGCAGTCAGCGCATTACTGAATAAAAGCTGTATTTGCTTTGAAACCTCAGAAGAAAAATAGGCTCATGATGTATTTTACAATGCACTCTATTAATAACGAGAGAGTGAAGAACTAGCATGCCTGCAAGTTTCCTAATTGCTAGTAAGATTTTATTGATGGTTTTTAAAGCATTAGACAGTATGGCCTTTGGCTGTAATTCACACCTCTCTCTTGTGAGATAAGGCACAGTTTCTTTTCTTAAGGCCAGGCCTTTTTTGTTCCAAAGTTGAGTTTGACAAATAAAGGTGATCAGCCTTATTCCATCAAAACCTCCATGCTCCTGGAACAGTGTGCCTGAGGAGAGAACGGGCAGCTGAATCAATATATTCTTCTGAGTTAGTTTGAGAAACTTCTGCAACTTGACTTTTTATGGAGTTGTACTAACCCAAACATACGCGTCTTTTATTGTAACCAATTCTTTGCTGTTACATGCCCTATGCATTCAAACCTCTGTGAGGTGTTATTAAACTTTGACTGTCCTCTTTCTACCCTCATCACCCGACTTCAAAAAGAAAGAGTTATCCATCATCTTTATTTATTTCCCACTGTTCATCTTCATTGCAGTGCGGTGATAATAACGCCTCACAATTGGTTTTATAATAGATTTTAAACAGTCTTTTGCCTTTTATAGTGTTGCACAGCTTTTCATTTACAAATTGGGCCTGTGGATTCACTGCATAAGGCACTGGCAGGGTGTAAAAGCTGTTATGTGTTTATCACAGGTTGGCTCGGCAATCAGTCACTCCATAAAGAATGAACAGATGTGCTTTACAGGGTCATAAAGTAAAATCTGATTGCTAGACTTTTACTGGAACTTGTACGATTTCAAATGAACCCAGGATTCTTGCATATTAATGAAATTCTTTGTAAAAGGTGACTGCTCATTTCTAACTGCATGCAACTGAACTCTTGTTGTGAGAAATTGCTGCTATTGCTGTTGGCAGGAGTAGAGTGTCTGATGTGGGCCTGTCTGATCATTACTGTGTTTTCTTTGAAAGTAAAATTTCAG
>NW_005187431.1:2060450-2063267 GCF_000239375.1 Pundamilia nyererei
TAAAGAAAACAAAAAAGGAAAAGGCTATGAATAAGATAGGAAATAAATATGAAAAATTAAAAAGGGTAAATTTAACTAGGAAGGAATAAAATATAAATTAAGGTTAAAAATTAAATAACTGTACAACACAAATTAGAATGAAGGGTAAATTTAACTGGGAAGAATAAGATAAAATATATAAATAGTCTGTCTCCTAATTTCTGCGTTTTGTATTGCAGGCTGTAATTAAAGCAAATGGGCGTGTCTTCGAAAAAATAGCCACTATTTGCAGTTTTTACTCACCCGTCTGCCGAACTTTACTTCTTGGAACCTCAGAGGTATTTGCAGATATGTGCGTAGGCAAACAAAGCAGTTAGAAATGATAATTACACATTCCCAAATGTTTGGTTTCTTTCATCCTCCTTAATTTATTTGTGCTTAGCGCTCCTGAATATGCAGCATATTGAAGTTTAAAACCTTTTCTTTCTTAATGAATGATAATGGTGCAACATGAGACTTTGACTTGGGCTATTGAATTTAATTAATAGGATGAACAAGAGCCAAGAGTTATGCTAATGGTGATTGATTGGAGATCTTTAAAAACAAAAGAAAATGACTTTCCTGACAATGGCTCATTTATTGGACTGAAGTAATCCGAAGCATGATGGTAACTCTCAATACACTGTTTGGCATCAAATGCAAGGGCTGAAGAATGATTCAAGCATAATTATATCGTAGTCTTTGTTTCCCTTTTTTGCTGTTTTACAAAGTCTTCTCTGCCTATTATTATACATTTTGTACATGCATTAATACCAGCTGTTAAGGTGCCATGTTAATGTCAGCATATGTTCACATATCACTTGCTGCTATTTACATCATGATAATCACAGTACTGTAATGTTTTATTTGTGGCCCAGAGCAAAACTCTTAACTGCTGACTAAATCCCTTTCTTTTCATGCTTTCTGTCTTTTGTTCTTTTGATTCTGGTGCTACAACAGCTATGAAAGCTGTACAATGTATCTCAAACATGGCACACAGCTTGTTGTTGATACTCGGCTTGCTCTTGAGCGCTCAAGAAGAAGCTTACACAATTTAATTAAAACAATGCTTCTATTTTTAAATATAAATGCTATCATTCAAAGTCAACAATGCCCTGCTCATAGTTTCAAACATGAACAGACAGCTGCTCGGCATCTCACTGAAAACTGTCACACAACACCCGATATGTCTTGATGAGCGTTGATAGTGAAGCTTACCATCTTGTTACATCTTGTTAAAATCATAAGCAATAACAGTAAGTAAGCATAAGGTGTTTCACCTGTAATAAGATGTTTGTTTCACACTTTGGTATGCATGAAATACACTGCAGTTTCTTAAAATGTAATCCTTATTCATTTTTCACACGACACACCTCAGGCATTTCTTTGTTGTTTTGACTGTCAGCCAGGCTTCATGCATTCAAGTTTGTGAAATGAGCCACTCTCCCTCAGTGTAACTGGCAGGTGAGTTGTAGAATAAGTTGATGCAAATTTAAAAACAACAACAACAAACAGTTAAGGTCACTTATCACTGTACAGGTTACCTGATAGTTTACCTTTTATCTCTTATGGGGTTTGTTAATATCGAGTTGGAAAGGCTAACAGCATGAATGCCCTCCTTTACTCAAAGTCAGTAAAGAAAACTGGCAGACTTACAAACAGATACCATCAGTACATGGCCCTGATAACAGCTTATTGTGGGGTAAGTTTGGGTAAGCACATAAGACAGATTAGAAGAAAGAGGTACCTCCCACGTTATTATAACTCCCTAGTAAATGGACTTCATCTTTTTTCATTTATCAGTTATCAGTTTCAGTTATCTTATGATCTGTAAAGTTAAAGTGTGTAAAATCTGACCACTAGATGCCAGTCAATTGCAGACTGCAATCAATAGTTTGCAGTCAATCATCAGTCAAACTATGAATAGCTTTGTTTTCTCACCCCACCCATTCCTAGCTAGGGTGGCAACTGTAGGACAAACAACTCTGGCCGCAATTCATCTGCAGTAAGTGTAGGCTGTCAGCCTGCTTTTTACCATAGCTGTCAAAATACCAGGTATCTGGAGTATGATAAAAGCTAATGAATCGGTGAAACTTCTGTACGATGACAGTGATACTGAGGTGAGTTGTTGAGGATATCCTAAACTTTTCTCATGGTAAGCACTGTTCTTGTAGGTCGCTGTTAACTGCTCGTTGCCTCTGTTAACTGCTCTTAGCCTGCCTTAGCGGCTGTTAGCAAGGGTTAATGATGTTTCTTTTGGTGTTTTTGTAAGTGGGTCTAATGTTGTTGGGCTTAACAAATAATTTTTCATACCATGCAAGAATGCAATCAAACTGTTTATAAGAGGGAAAGTGTGATTTTTTAGGACACTTGAGCCTAACATTAGCTAACATTAGCTAACATTAGCTATACTATTACAAGTATTCTTCCAGCAGCTTGACTTCCCTAAACATGAGAGTGATGTTCCTTGTGCATTTACTTTACATGTGTGTGTAGGTCTGTGTGTATGTGTGTTGAATAAAGCTTAAGAAGCCACGATCCTCTTTGTATTTGTGTCAGTTCTCTAGCTGCCTTCTGTTGTGGAGATTCTGGCCTGCCGAATAGGTCTCCTGTGAGGGAGAGAAAAAGCAGGGGAGTCAGAGAAGTGAGCACCTCTTGCTCCACCCATCCATTAAAGGGTAAAACCCAAACTGCTTTCCACATGCTGAGGTTAATAAGCATCCAAATATTCCTTGGGCAGCCAGCCCTAGCAGCGCGCGCACACACACACACACACACACACACACACACACACACACA
>NW_005187431.1:2063642-2064823 GCF_000239375.1 Pundamilia nyererei
TGGTAAAATGATTAGAGGACAAATATATATGTTTGATGTTAAGAGTATAATTCTAGTTGATTTTAAAATACTGTTTGTTAAATGTATAGAATAGAGAAGTGCAACATTCTAAAGCGCTTTTTAGTATTTTGGGCTTCCGGCGCACTGTAGTTACGTAGTTGAGGAGTTGGATAAGCTGGAGGCGACACAGTTTTTTGACCGAGTCTTGCCATGTAAACTAAAAGTGTCAATAAACATATTGTTTGCAAGAAGGATACTTGGATTTGCTCGCGTTTCAATGCATGTTGCCGGACTGACTCCTAACGGCGGTACAGAAGAGTGAAATAGGGACGGAGTGCCGCCGCTACATAAGTCAAAAAACTAGCTTCACCGATATGTGGAGGATCGGCTGCACGGCGCTCGGATGGAAGGGCGCAGCCTAGCGGAATGTAAGATAAAAGGCGCTGCTTAAGGATGCTGGCACAGAACCGGATAATTCTTTGGATTATTCTTTAGAAGAAGGTAACATACTCTCTTATTACTTCGTGCTGTAAGAAGAAAAATACTTTTTTTGGAGGCTTGTTAAGTCTGGTGGAAAACGAAAGTGAAACTTAACTGCGTGCTATCGTCGAACCCGATCTCTTTTTTCTTTCTTTGTCTGTGGGACTGCATGTTGTAAAACAAGATTTGATGCGGTCTATGCGGAGTTTTTGGCATGTTATGAAGATGGTTTACACTATGTCTATTAAAGATTCTAAGCAGAAGACAAGTAGTGCATGCTACTTGAGCCAATAAACCCCTGCAACTTATAAGATAGCGGAGGAAAGAGAGGTGGGAAGAACATGCAAGTTAACAGAGAAGGCTTTGGAAGAAAAATTGCACAGATGGATTGCCTTAAGAAGACGAACATTAGGAACAATCACAGGCAAAATAAAGGAGATAAAGAAAATGATGAGTGATGCTCAGAACCTTCAAAATGTGAATGAAGTAATGGAAAGTGACTTTGCATTGGCTCTGAATGAGTTTCACGGTCACAATAACCAGGTTAAGAGCCTTTTGTCTGAAGAAGAAAAAATGTTTGACCAGGACAATTGGTTTGAGCCCAAAATGACATCTATAAGAGAGTTTATGCAAACAACAAAGAAATGGATCGCAGAGGATCATAAGCATATGATTCCAAATGAAGCTGAGCAGCAGGAGCA
>NW_005187431.1:2064843-2068063 GCF_000239375.1 Pundamilia nyererei
TAGTTGAGGAGTTGGATAAGCTGGAAGCGACACAGTTTTTTGACCGAGTCTTGCCATGTAAACTAAAAGTGTCAATAAACATATTGTTTGCAAGAAGGATACTTGGACTTGCTCGCGTTTCAATGCATGTTGCCGGACTGACTCCTAACGGCGGTACAGAGTGAAATAGGGACGGAGTGCCGCCGCTACACACAGTGTCGCAGGTTTGGGGCAATTATAGACTTTGACATTTATCACAAATTAGCTTAAAACCTGTTGATTAAGAGTTTGTCAAATTGTGTGTGTGTGTGTGTGTGTGTGTGTGTGTGTGTGTGTGTGTGTGTGTGTGTGTGTGCTGGGGTGGGGTTGTTGTATCAGCTAACACAATTTTAAAGTAAGGTGGGGGTGTTGCATTCATGCTAACCCTTACAGGTAGCATGTTTGTGCTGTGTTATGTGTGTTGATATTGCATCTTGTGTTGTGGTTCAGAATGGTCTTATTTTGTCCCAATCTCTCTAACTAGGTCAAATAAATATATTTAATGCAAGGTAAAACTCTTAATTGGAATAAGTCACAACTAATAAATGATAGTGTGCAGAGACATTAAAACGTCATTGCAGCTTTTATGAAGACGGAAGGATTGTTTCTCTGTTTGTCTTTGTTTTTACGAAAAAGTGTACAGATTACCTCCTTATTAACAATGCACACTGATTGTTTCATCAGAATGCTGCTTTGCTGACTACTTTCACTAGCATGCCAGACACATACTGTAGTCCCTAATCAATAAAAGCTAAACAAAAAATGCAGCAGCTGTATGTAATTTATGACTTATTGTTGACTTTGTGTTGACTTGTGGGGTTGTATTTTACAACTATGTGACTTTGTATTTTCATGCTGTAACCTTCATCAAATATTAAAGTCAGTCAACCAATACAAGAACTTGTAATTGCCCACTGTCTATCTGATGACTGTGAATGTGTGTGCTTGCACACATGGCATGGATGCTTACGGAGCTGGCGCTGCCATCAAAGCCTCAAGCCTCCATTCATTTGTGGTACAAGGATTTGTGCAGTCAGGCAGATCATCACCCAAAGGACTTGCATGGAAAAATAGCAGTTATTTATTCATTTAGCAACACAACGGTATCAGCACTATCTTTAGACACTAAATAATGGCACCACAACTGACTTCACACCAGTGAAACAGCATAATTCAAGTTTTATGACATAGTGTTGACCATAATTCTTGAGACATCGTGAACTGCTTTGTCACATGTGTACTGATTAAACTGTGAAGGGCAGGTTATTAGGGCTGTATGTCTTTTAGTTTAAATACAGGCATGCACATTTAAGGATTGCATCAACAGACGGATGGAAATATACTGTGCTTAAAAAAATTGTTTGATTCGTTACTAGCGGACAGTGGGGTAAACTTAGAGTGATGGTTATTGCTGTCTCCCAAACTGAGATAGCTTGTATTTTCACATTTAAATAAAACTAATTTAAAAATCCTAAAATTGAAACCATATATATACCCAACAAAAACATTTTCTGGCTGACTGTTTGGATGAAGTGGGACATTTTCATTGACATCTCAGTGATCTACATGGTGTAAGCCTCATTTGTTTGGGTAATTTGTGGAAAATTGGGACATTTTGGAAGTGATTTGTGGAATTTTACTGGATGCAGTGCAGAAGCAAAAAAGAAGAAATTGTCCACATTATATTGATTTACAAATGTCCCCAACAAGTGAAATATCTCAGGAGACACAAATTCCCTGTCACTTGCACCAGGACGGACATCCAGTGTAAAAATATACAGAGCTAGCCACTGTGGTGATTTTTTTTTGTGAATAAGGGAGCATTGAATTTTTTTTCTTCTTTGTCTTAATAACAGAAGAAGAATGAAGTTGTGCTGCAAAAGCCATGTTTTTCTTCTCCTTACCCAGTAGCAGTGGTATAAAGCATGGCCAGCTAGGTTTCAGTGATACTGATGGTTGTAGATTAGTTTGTCTGAACTTGTCCGCTTATCTGCAAAACTTGAATTGTACAAGAATTGTGAGCTGCAACTTCACCTCAGTCATAATGTGGTAATAGTGGAGTAACAAGTAGGAGACAAGAAGGTAATAATATGGAAGTAGCCAGTTATTAGCACTTAAAAATCAAAGTTGTATTCAAGCAAAATCTGATATCAACAGTGGCTATAGCTAAGTAACCATATAGGATTACCACATAGTATTACCACATAGGGAATGATTGTCTGTTTTTCTGAACGATACAGTCAGGAAAACACACATTCTGGTGATGGATAGAGTGGAGAACAACAATTAAATATTGCTGGTACATTGCTGATGAGAAACAGCTGCACTAGCAGAAGCCTTGGGCAGCCACGGCAGAAGCCATGACACAAAGCTCCGTGACTTTATGCCATACTTTTACAATGTGGTATGGCGGCTCTTCCACAAGTAAAGAATTTGTGTACTTCCATGATGAATAGCTATGGCATTACAAAAAAATAAAATAAAATACAAGCATTGTTTTTTTTTTTTACCACTGCTTGCTCTAAATCAGTATTCCAAAACTGTGCATACTTGCCGTGTCTATATATGTAATTTCATTATAGCAAACACAGGTCAAACATTTAGATGGTTCTCTATTATTTGAAATATTACTCAAGTCACTATTATGAGAAAGTTTTTCATTATTTATGAGATACTATGGTCCAGATTTACCAAGATGTTACACTTGTGAAAACTGATTTTTGGCATAAAGAAAGTGCGATCTATATTTATAAAGACAATGCATTTCTGTTCTTTCCCAAGTGATTCTTTCCCAAGGCACAAAAGTATATGGAGAAGAATATTGAAATCAAGTTGGAAAACTAATTTACTAACATTTACAAATACCAGCAGCAACAACTTGCAATCCTTTGATACATTTTTATGTATAATGGCTTCTAAGCCAGGAATTTCATATCCTGTGCAATGTGGTTCAAAGCAAAATTGCAGAAGAACTGAAAGAATGGAAGGATAAATACAGTTGCTTTGGACCCTGCACTGAAAAGAAACAGGCCTTTGGACATCAGGCACAGAAAGTCTTAACATTTTTCATCTTGATGTTTGGTGCTGTTTATTTTTGATCAGATCAGATAAGATAAGATAAGATGAAACTTTATTAATCCCTCAGGTGGGTCCCTCTGGGAAATTCGGTTTCCAAAAGCACAGGACCGACAGAAGTTACAGT
>NW_005187431.1:2069942-2137248 GCF_000239375.1 Pundamilia nyererei
GGGAGAAGCAACCTGTCACTGAACAGACTCTTCTGGTTGTTAATGGCCGTGTGCAGAGGATGCCCAGCATTGTTCATAATGTCCAGCAGTTTTTTTAGTGATCAATGCATTTACATTACCAAACTTTAAAAAAGAAATGTTTTCATAATATTTTTTTACATTCAAATTAAAGTATTATAGTTTCAGGACCATGTACAGCGCATTCAGCTTTGACGGCACTCTCATGAGCAGGGCTCTGACACATAGCTGTTTTTGGTGGTGGCACTTTGGCAATGCTTAAACTATCAAAGATACACACAAGACTCCCCTGAAAATCATTTTTTTACTAAACAAATCCAGCATGTAGAACGTGTGGTTGTACCATTAACACCACCAGTTGTAGAGTACACAGATAAACTTTTGTCAATCAGGCATTTCCAGTTCGGTTTATCCCTTGAAGCGATGTAAGCTGTCTCAGTACAAGAAGGCTGGAACTCTGTTGACTATTTTACTATTTTACTATTTAAAAGTGAAAGTGCTGTTTTTGCCATAGAAACCAATTCAACCATAACTTTAGTGTTTCCAGTGACTGCATTACAACAAAATAAAATCAACGTTTTTAAAAATAATAGTCCAAATGACATTTTGACGAACTTGATTTTTATTCATAGATTCAACAGAAACCAAGAATTAAAAAGAATGTGGACATATATCATGTCTATCGTATGACAAACATGCCTTATTTTTTATGCTTTTTGGTTACTCCCTGGCCTCATTTTTGTGCCCCACAATACTTGTCATCCAGGGTGAGTGGAGCTGCAACTCATTGTTCCAGTTATATTTCCTAGGACCTTGTGCTAAATTGCATGGCTGACAGATTGGGCATTTTTTACTGAAATGAACTGAGTGTGCCAGTATTTGTAAAGCAGCATGATGTTTATAAACCACCCATAAAACTAACCACACTAATTAATATGATATGAATGAAGGTATAAGTAAACTATTAAGTTAGTTCATCTTTGAAAGTTGATAGTTTTATATATATATATCTGGTGGTGGTCAGAGGGCCCGGTGGCACCAGTGTCCTGCAGCCTCGCCTCTGTCAGTGCGCCCCAGGGCAGCTGTGGCTACAATGTAGCTTGCCATCGCCAGTGTGTGAATGTGTGTGTGAATGGGTGAATGACTGAATGTAGTGTGAAGTGCTTTGGGGTCCTTAGGGACTAGAAAAGCGCTATACAAATGCAGGCCATTTACCATTACCATATATATATATGTATATATATATATGTGTGTGTGTGTGTGTGTGTGTGTGTGTGTGTGTGTGTGTGTGTGTGTGTGTGTGTTTTGGAACCCTTTCAGCTCAAGCTATCACCTTAACTGACACCTGAGAAACTTCTGACTGAACTCACAAGCTAAGGACATTTTCCCCAAGAAGTGTGCACATTCCCTTCTCAATATTTCATCACTAAGTTATGTTGCTGAGCAAGGTGAAGTGCTTTAAGGCTGGTGTACTGCTGGGCTTTAAAATGCTTATTAATAGCTGTGTATTATACAGCTCAATGTCTGTTCTTGCCTTATGCCAGAGAAGCTAAAATCTTAATCCGCACAATACTGCGACTTCCTGCCTCCCTCTCCTTTGTTGACATTTGGATCTGCCTGTGTGTTTGACAATTGGCTACATTTGTCACCATTTAAACTGCTAGAATGTGTAAGAGCAATGGTTAATGTATGCAACTGCATGCAGGCATGCACACACACAAACCGAAATTGTGAGTAATCACCCAGCATTGCATTAGGAAGCGCTGCACGTTACACCTAATTTCCCAAATAAAAATAAGCTTCATGCATGAAAAAGAGAAACAAACTCTGCATATTAAACTGCTGTAACAACCTGTCAGAACGCTTCATTTTTAGACAGGCTTGCTCCATTTGCGGTGGACTGTGTGCCCTATCTGTGTGGGGGTGGTGATGACTGAGGCTGGGTGAGTGACACTAACAAGAGTGTAACAGGCCTGAGATACTCCTCGTGTCAATGTGCAGGGTGAGAAGAGGTGAGTGGGACCTTTATGGGTCAATTACCTATGGACATCTCGTAAGACACAGTTCCTTAGTGGTGTGTTTGTGTATTCACTCTGAGACACTGTCAGAAGCAAAAGGAAATTACGGTGTTCTTCCATAGCAACTGGGTTTCATTCAAAATCAATACACAGCACCTTTGCTGCTGTTTGACGGTATGACTGTTTGTCTTTGTTCCACCCTAGACTGTAATTAATTTGGTGAACAGTGAATTGTGTTTCTTTTCGTTGCCCTCTGAATGAAAACAGAATTCAGACAGTGCCAGTTCTGGCACCTACTTGGGATGAAACCACAGACAAATTTCTTGTGGAAGAAACATGAGGAAATTATTTCACGAGCTGCTTGGTGAATTAAGATCATTGTGATGCCAAAGGCATCTGCTCAGGAAACTCTTGCTCTGTTTTTAATGCAAGACATTTCAGTAAAGAAAAGGGCATTGTCTCACTTCCTTCACGCGTCTGCCTCCCTCGTCAGTGTTTTTTCCTCTCTTTATGGTGAGTGGCTGGCCAAACTGTATTAGGCTGACTTGATAGACGGGAATATTCTCATTTGCAGTGGTGATACACCTCCCTTTGACATTTCCCCACAGAAATGACTTCTTTGATGGTTTTGCTTCTCTCCAAGGCCCTTTTCCTATTCTGTCCAGTTCATTGTGTGGAGGAGACCCCGCAGCAAGTGAGTCATTGTCTTTCTAACATCTTCAATCCAATTTACTGCAGCCACATGTCACACTCTGTTGCATGTCTCTTTGGTCACTGGGGGGCGTGCGCGCGCACACACACACACACACACACACACACACACACACACACACACACACACACACACACACACACACACACATTTACTATACATACAGACATTCAAATGCATAGATTTACACACTGAAGTCTTCACCCATGCACAGCTATGGACTGAAAAGGTGTCATTTATTGACTGCCTCAGTATCCATGCATCTGTAAAGATCAAAGCATGAGGGAAAATAAACACAAGTGCAAAGTGGGTGCTCAAAGACTCTCTTTCCTAGTAAAGAAGATATACACAAATATAAACATGTCACTCCTAGTTTTGATATTGTTGCTCATATTATCAGTGAAAGACACAGGTGGATTCGTACGTCTTAATGTTCTCATCTTCAAACACCTATAAATTTTTCATGCTTGAAATGTCATTGTATGTGACTGTGGGTTTTTTTAAACAATCAAATTCACAGAGCAGAACCCACAGAGTCTCATTATCTTGCCACCATGTTATCTATGTTATCCGTGTTTTTCATCACATTTCATTCTCATCAGTCACAGTGTGTCTAACTGATTGGGTGTGGGCTGGAACAGAATTCAAAGAAGCCAACTGTGTTTTAGGCGTCATGCCACAGTGCCTGTTTTCTAGTTCAGAAGGAAGAACGATTTACTTGCAGAGCAGTTTTTCAAATCAAATTTCAAGTTGTCGCAAGTGTCACAGAGCCATAGAAGTGATATTTAACATCTAATAAAAATTCAGACAGGTGTTTTAGAATAATTACTTTATGTCTTGCAATTGAAGCTGTTTATTTATGAGGTGTTTAACTTCTATACTGTATATAGCTTAGTAACTTTCTTTTTCAAGTTCCCTTGTATCAGCATGTGGCTCACTTTTGTCTAGATAGAAACTAAATATCCACCCATCCATTTAACCCCACTTAGACAATTCAGGGCCACGTGCCTGGAACCACTAACTACTTTTCTGGGTTCAACAAGACCCTGACCAATTGAAAGGAGCCACTTGAGGTTGTTTGGGCATCTGACTAGGATGCCACCTGATCACCCCCTTGGTGGGGTGTTTTGTCCTACAGGCAGAACCAGGACTACAGAGACTATATATCTCAGTTGGCTTGGGAATTACTTAGTGCTCCCCCAAATAAGCTTGAAGAGGTGGCCAGGCTGAGCGAAGAAGATGGATGGATGGATGGGTCTAGATCCTACCCAGCTGTCTTCAGGCAAGAGGCAAGGTACATCCTGGGCAGGGAACCAGTGTGTTGCAGGGCTAACACATACAGACAGATGACACACTCACATTCGCAACTACAGCCAGTTTACAGTCGTTAACCTTAATTAACCTAACCTGATGCACATCTTTGGACTCTGGGAGTGAGATAGTTATGCTGGTATAGACTTTTGCTGGGCTCCTGGGGCCTTGCACTTGTACATGGTGTGTGTGTGAGGTCTTTCCATATACTCTAAAGGCTGGTTCAGGGTCACCTGCCCAGCCTTAACTATAGCACAAGTTTTGTCAGAAAGGAAAGTCAGAAAGTTGAGAGAGTGTATTTCTAACTCTGTGCACTTTTCTCTGCTGGTTTGTTTTTTTAATAGCAGATAGAATTGACAAGAATGATCCTTTATGCAATAAAAAGTCAGTGGAGAGCTATAAATTGTTTCCCCCTCCAGTGTGGGCGGGACTTATTTGCAGTCTATCTCTGTCAATTTTCTTCAAGTAATGAGCATGTCTATATCTGAATTTATATTGGATCTTTATATTTAATGTGCTTAATAAAATCACAGAAATAACCATTCCCACAGAAGCAGGAGTATCCCTCCTGGGGGAATCATCAATGATGAAAAAGACAATGATTTATTAGACTTGTCATAACCAGCAAATGTACTGCTTCTCACTGAAAAGATGAATTCCCACTTGTGTTTGCTAGATGGACTTATGAATCTGCATCATCTAGATCAATTAAAAAGATAGTGTAGAAGATGAAGGATACGATTTGAGTACATTCATTTTAAAATATATTTTCAATCTGTCATCATGACTCAGACATGTTTGTTCAAGCTATTTTGTTTCCTGCTATTTTGGGGGGAATTTTTTTAATGCTTGTCCAAGTAAAATTGGTGCAGGCATACTTTGAAATGATCCTTGTATGTTTATCGATTTCCTTTCAGTTTTGGAGGTTTTTTTTCCCTTTATCTTTTGAAACTGAAGTTCTGTCAGATCTGAAGGAATGGATGAACCTAGTATTCATTAATTACATTTTTGGACTGATTGTAAAACTTCATCTTGAGATTGATCATATCAGTCTGCTGTGCTGTAGAGCTTCTTCCTTAAATGATTTTTAGCTGAGCACAGAAAAAAGCTGGTAAAACGGTAGTTAAATTTTTGCCTGCTATCAAGTTACTCATATATTTGATGCCTGATATGAGTGAGAGATTCAGAAATGGTGAAAGCACCTTTCACTGATTCATAAAAAAACAATTTTTCTGGAGAAAAATGTGTTTCCGAACAGCCTAGCTCTTGTAGAGGACCCCAGGGATTAATCACAAACAGTAAATAAAGTATGCTAAACTGCTGAAGCTCAACTTTATTTTAAATAATAATGTTAAACTAAAATATCTGTTGAGATTATATAAGGACAAGAATTGTAGTTTTACATTTTATATAACAGGAAATCAGCCTGGGCTTTGACCTATGGGGACTCAGTACGAATACACCATGGGGTTCGAGATTCAGGTCACTCAGGGCAGAGGAAGCAGCTTCCTTCTACTGTATTTGATGAGGAGGGAGTGCTGCTGAGTTGAGGACATATGAAGGAGATTGAAGAAATTTCCTTAATCCTATTGACATGCCTTGAATAGAGGAAGTCTGGGGATGAGGGGAATGACTTGTCCATCACTATGACTGAGATCACCGAGGTAGTTAGAAAAAAACTCTGCAGTGACCTGGCCTCTAGAGTGGATAAGAGCGAAAGCTGTGGGTATTGTGGGACACACTTCTGCAACATTACATGGGTGTAAAACCCTTGAATGAGTAAACTGTGCTGGTGGTCCGCCTTTTTTCAAAAGGACAAGGGTGAAGGACCCCCGCCAGGGCTTCTCCAGGCTCACTACAGCCAAAGGAGGACTGTGTGTGTGGCTTCAGGATCTCATCCCTCCTTTTTGCACGTGATCTGGTTCTCTTGGCATCATCAAGCAATGACCTCAACCTTGCACTGAGGCAGTTTGCAGCTTACTGTAGTGCAGAGGAGTTTGAGTGACCTTGGGTCTTATCCATGAATGAGGAAAGGAGAGAATAGGAATTCATTGCAGTAATGTGGATGCTGTGTCAGTCTGCCTTTGTAAAGAGAGAGATGAGCATGAAAGCAAAGCTGTCGATTTACTGGTTGATGTACTTTTCAGCCCTCACTTATAGCCACAAGCTCTGGGTAGAAATTAGCTTCTTACCAAGGGTGTATGTCTGCCCTTTGAGGTAGGTTGAGCAGCTTGGTTATTCAGGAAAGAGTCAGAGTAGAGCCAAAAGGGACCAGTTGAGGGGGATTCACAAGCTGGGATGGATGGATGAATGGATGGATGGATGGATGAGCCACCTTGATGACTACTTTTTGTTACAGTGACAATTAGAAACACTTTATTATTAATAATAATTATTTATATTAATTTATTAATATTAATTTATTATTAATTATGTATAATATATTATTATATAATATATTAATATTATTCACTATATTATTTGAAATGTGGATGCATAACTCAATCATTATGCCCTATTGCTTCACATGCTAAAACCTAAGCTACAAGACACTTCAGTTATTGTAACACACAATGGTTTTTGTTTGTCTGTTTTTATTTTTGAGGTATAGTTATCAAAAATGTAAAAAAAAAAAAAAAAGATTTTAAAGATGGTACTTGGCAAATTATGGCGGTCTAGTAATCAAGCTGGTATTCAGTGCTTTGACATGAAGGAGCTTCGGTTTATATTTAGAGGTGAAATTTACACAAAGCGTCTCTTTCTTAGTCCTATCATTATGTAGTCATTCAAACTTGAACAGTGTGGCATGTAAGAAGTTTAAAATTAGCTTGCATGACATTAATTTTAAAGTCTTTGATTATACTGAATGCTGACAGTCAAATGCAATAAAACTCCACGACTTAAAAGATGTTTTGGTGCACAAACCATTCTAGTTTTACTAAGATCGTTACCTGAAGTACCGTGCGGTAAAACTGCAAGGTAAAATTAAGATCAATAGTGCAATTTATTTGCCATAATAGATCAGGAGAGGTACAGTTGTCTCAATGAAAACCAAGTAATTGTGGTAATTAACACGTTGATGTGGGTGGTTTACTTTATTTGTTGTACAAAGTGTTAATGAGTGTACAGGCAGACAGACATGATTATTCAACAGCAGGAGAAACGCACTAATCTGGGGTGCAGATGCAGATTGCAGAAATCAATGAAGGAGAGAGAACAGAGGAAAGGAAGCAGCTAAACCAACTACTGTTGCATGGGCTGGTTTGAAGGCGTGGAGACCAACATGAATAATAAATGAGGAGAAACGGGGTGAAGCAGTGTAGTTATGGTAGAGATCTGCATCAGCAACTATGCACAAAGTTGACTGTTTAAAAGTAAACTGTAAAAATGTATGAATCATCAATACAACAGATAGATCAAAGTTTAGATTAAAGTGCATCCTTGTTTCCCAGTGCAAGTAGTCTATTAAAGTCTACTTTATGTGAGTAACCCATTTTATGCTATCTTAGTCTTATATATGTGATATAAAATTATTTTAATATGAAATAAATTAGAGCATTTATTGGACAACTTGGAGCGTTAATTTTCGAGTCATAATTTAAATGCACATGTGAAAAACAAACATTAAAATAGTCTTTTCCTCATATACAGTTTATAGTAACCAACCTTATCTTAACTTGCAGAAAACTGATGTTTTTTTAATATATGTTTTTAACAAGCTGCAGTTTTGTTTCTGTGTTGCCCCTCCCTGAGTTTGGTTCTGCTGGAGGTTTCTTTCTGTTAAAAGGATTTTTTTTTCTTCCAACTGTCACCACTATCCCTCTAAGAAAACACATTCCAGTGGGGTTGTCTGATTGTTAAAGTTTTCTCTCCATCCATCAAGAGCTGTTTTTGTAGCTCTCAAGAAGCTACCAGTATGTCCACTGCTGCACTGCTGACCAGTATAAACCATTACTTGTAAATCTTGATTACACATACCTCTTGATCCTCAGCAGGAGATTTTGGATCGTGCATGTCCTCTTATTTTTCAGCTTTTGTGTTGTTTATCTACGTGTTGAGCTAAAGGTCAGGGTGTAATCACAGGCCCAAACATTGCTCCGGCACATAGACAAAGCAGATGATAAGCCAGAGGAAAATGTCAGCCAGATATAGAGTGCTGATTGTCCATTAGAACAAGACCAATGTTAAGCTTGAATGAGATTCGTCAGGACCTCAGGTCTTTCAGCTCCTTTGGGTCCTCTTGACAAGGTCAGACAGCACAAAACAAATACAAAATGCAGATAGCAATGAATAAAATTCACCTTGATTTGATGTATTTACGTAATATGAGCCACTAAGAATTCACAGCAGTATATTGTGATTGTGTACTTTGCTCTTTTATTTCACTGTGGTTGTACTCAACAGTGGGGGGTCAGTGATATTATCAAGCTACACGATATGGCCAGAAGAACTGGGTCACACCTCTTAATCTTTGAAGGTATTTTCAGTCCTGTTGCCACAAGTGTATAATATCAAGGCCTAGCGATGCAGCCTGCCTTTACAAAGATCTGTGAAGGAAAAGAAGAACTCGAAAGTGCCCAATGAATTCAAGCATGATATTATGGCACGGTGCCGCAAACGTCTTGCCTCCTAAATATTTCTTAATCAGCTGTAAATGGTATATTTGGAAAATGGAAGTGTTCAGCAACTCAGCCACACAGTGTCAGACCACATACAGTCACAGAGCATCGTCACCGAGTGCTGAGTCACATATTGCGTAAAAGTCACCAAACACTCTGCTGACTCGATAACTGCAGAGATCCAAACCTTTTCTTTCATTAGCATTAGCACAAAAACTGTACTCCGGGAACTTTGTGTCATGAGTTTCCATGGACAGCAGCTCTTGCACACTAAGTCTACTTTCATCCATATAGCGTATGTGGTGTTTACCACACCTTTTAATTACTTTATTTCTTCTACAGCACTTGTATAAAGTCAAAGTTGATACATTAAGTTCATTTCTTTGTTTTACTATCTCTTCAGTGTACATGATTTTCTTGTATGCTCATAAGTATTAGCTTATGTACATCAGAGAGTTTTTGTTATTGAGTGGGACTCTTTTCTTCCTTTGCTTTCATTATTTTTTCTTTTTCCAACTGCAGGCGTGAACACAGCATTACAAAAATGAATAATTCTAAAAATAATAGACTGAATAAAATATTTGGAGGTAGTATTGCTTTTTGCTCTCATTAAAAAAACAACAACAAATAAATCACGCATCATGTCAGTGATTTTTGTGTCCTTGCTGCTATTCTTTGTCCTTGCCTTAACAAACGCCTGCTTGGGTGAACAGCAATGTGTGTTTGCTCTCCGTGTTTGCCATGCACCTATGAGGTTTCAGATATGGTAGGATTTGGCGATGCCATGCAGCTCACATAGACTGTCCTCGCTCAGCGCTACGCACCTGCTGTGCTCAAACACCATCGTTCTCATCTGGGCCAAACCGGCTCCTTGTGAAATCAATTTCTGCGCTGGGGTCGGATTGTGTACATGCGTGAGGATACACAAGCCTCTGTGTGTGAGCGCACGCCAATTTCTCAAAACCAACACGTTTTCCCTCAAGTCACAAATCACAGAGTTAAAAATGAAGCCACAGCTGTAGATAGAATAATGAGGAATACGCTCACAGGTAACAACAGGTGTTATTGAAAATATGTTATCCTCGCCGCAGGAACAAGTGACGCAAATGAGAGTGAGAGAGGAGCTAGTGTCTGGCTCTCTGCGCACGGGAATCAGTTGGTTTTGCAACTGTAACCATCGATCACAAACAGCAATTCGTTGAGATGTTGGATGTCTCTGTGCATGACTAGAAGCCCTCTGTGGCTCTGGGCTGAATGCCCAACAGTGTGATTGTCCACTGTTTACCCTTGAATTGCATATCTGTGTGATGTTTGATCAAAGAGGCACTGAGACAAACAGTATGTCAAATGTGGTGGTGCAGTGGATTAACTTTCGGATTCTGCAAGACTCTTGTTGTGTTACTCACAGCTTGAAGCTGTTTTTCCTCATGGAGAAATGACTTCCCTTAATGATTTTGCTTGGTGGCTTTAGGCAACATCATCTGACTTTCTTCCTATGCTAGAAAAAAGGTATGACTTACTTTGTCAATGCTGTCACTCGCTTATTATTATTTTTCTCTGTCTCTGTAGGCAAATGAAGCCCTAGATCTGACAATATGGTTTGGGCTCACATTTATATCTATAATCTGAGGAAAGAAAAAAAACAACAGAGGCTTGTTTAATAATATCTTAGCTTGGCTGGTACTGTAAATAACTTCCAGGAAGGGATCCAGAGACAAGGAACTGCAAAAAAGCTACACAGTTGCTGATTTTATGAAAGCGAAAGCAGCCAAAAAAGTAGTAAATGTACAGCAAAGGATATGGTGAAAGTGAGCAAGACTTTGCAGCATATACGGGCCATATGTGGGGGTTTGGATTGTATCACCACGCTCAACTAACAGTGGTTTATTGGAGACTGGAACATGTGGTACGGTTCAAACATAAAATATCTTACATACAGCAAGCACCTAATTCTGTGTCTCCTCTGTTCTTTTTGTTTTCGTAATCCCTGAATGCAGGAGTACAGCGCCCGACTCACTGCAACACCTTAAGGCCACTTTTTTTTTAGTCCTCAAAATGCCAAACAAAAATAAATGCATGCACGCAGGGCACAACAGGAGGAAAGCTCATTTTAGAGTGCAACTTGCTGGTACAGAATCAGGCCCTCTGTGATAAAGGATTGATGAAACTCTCCGTTGTTGTTTTTTTACAGTATTTTTGCATAGTAAGCACTATCCTCAATGGGAGCTCCAGCATATTACTTGCTTGTTCTCACTTATCTCTAGTCTGTGCTCTTCCTAAACCATATTAAGGAGGTTTGTGACTTTCCCGGTGATTTCCCCATTCTCGTACGGTCTAATATGTGTTTTTATTTTCTGCCACTTTTGTTCTTCCACATGATGCAAGAGAGCAGGAAATTGCTCGCTGATATAATCTGCCACAGAATGTAAAATTTAATGGTGTGTGTGTCTGAGTGGGTATGCATGTGCCTGTAGATGTTTGTGTTGAAGTTATATTTAGAAAAAATAAATAAATAAAAAAAATAAAGCATTCTTAGGATGGAGGTAATTGTCTCTGTCTTTGTCAATACCCGGACAGATGCATCTTCAGTGTCCTCCATTTGGCCATGGACTGCTGTTGCATCCGAAATTGCTACATGAGGCTTTATTATATTTGTGCATCCAGTGTGTAAAAAACACGGAGTGCACTTGGCTCCTTAATGCAGTGCTCCGGAGCCAGGCAGGAGCGGCTGCTGGTTTGTTTACCAACCAGCACACTGATTGTTATTAATATGCGGGAGCCCAGAGAGAGTGAGGCAAAAGTAAAGGAAGCTTAAAGAAAGCAGAACAGATTGTCCCTCGATCATAACAGATTCTTTTTCCAGGAAAAAAAAGGTAAAAGCCATAACAATGAAAATACTCCCTCCTCTTCTCCTCTTCAGACTCTCCCCTGTGACAGCCTTATGGCTTGTCATGCAGACAATGGTGTTCAGAGGCTCATTTGGGGTTTAAAGATGTCCTTTATTGCTTCCTGTACCACTCTACAAAGCCTTGCATTGATATCAGTAAAAGCGATTACGACCTGTCGCTTTAGCTTGTTGGCTACAGACACCAGAAACACATAGTATGGAATAAGTTTCTCTTTTTTGGATGTGGGTGGGTATTTTATGAGGTAAAAGCTAACACTGATATATCACCTTTTTCCTTTTAGCTTTTTACCCTTTTAAGCTTCATTAAAATCTATTTTTGATTGAACCAGCTCCTAAAAGAAATGGCATTTTGTTCTTAGAGAATACAGTGCAAAGCAACACCTCACAGCTGCTCTGGATCTTATTTATTTTTTAAAATGTGTTCATTTGCACCCCCATCCCGTTATATTTTGCTAGAAAAAATGGGAAATAGGTGCAGTGATTTATTGAAACCTGTGCAGACATACATAAGGATATGGTATATAAGTTTCTACCGTTCTAACGAGGTAGAATGTCAATATTTTGGAGGACCACCTTTATTCTTAAACACGGGCTGAACTCTCTTAGACAAGCTTTCTTGTCATTTCGTTAAGCAGTCTTCAGAAATAGTTCTCCAGGCTTCTTCAAGGACATTTAAAATGCTTCTTTGATGTTGTCTGCCTTTTGTTATACTCTCTGTCAAGATCATTCCACACTGTCGAGGTCCAGTCTGTGACTGATGTGTTTTTCTAACCAGACATGCTTTTATGCACTAGAAGTGTGTTAGTGATCACTGTCTTGCTTGCAAATAAATCTTATTCTTCTGTTTATCATTTAATCAATTTTGACAAGACCTCCAACTCCACTGGTAGAAATGAAGCCCCAAACCATGACAGAGCCTCCACCATGTTTTACAGATGTAGACACTCACTGTTCTTTTGTTCATCTCACTTGTACTATTGTATACGTATTGATGACAATTCAATCAATTTGAAAACAAAGTGTTTTTTTAACTCAATGAGACCTTTTTCAGTACAGCACTTGCTTAATTTAGCATACCTCGGCCTTGTCTTCCCATTTTCTTTCCTTAAGATTCGTTTCTTGACAGCAATCCTTCTACTGAGAACATTTCTGATGAGTTACCAGTGAGCAGTAGCTGGCTCAACTAAAGAGTCTGATACATATCACAGGTCTTTTGTCTGGTCTTTGCTGGATTTTTTCCCATTTCTTGCCAAGATGTATCAAATTTCTTTTGTTTCTTTTTAGGTAGCTCCTTAGGAATTGCCTTCTGTGTACAAAAATACTCTTTCATGCCTGTCAAACTGTTATGTTTGGCATTTTTCATAGATTCAACAAAAGAAATGGGAGAACATTCTGTGTTTTAGCAATAGGTTGCTAGTAGCACAGTACCACTGTCAGATTTAGCAAGCTAAAGTTTTAGGACTCCAGCAAAACAGGAAAAGGCAAGGCAAGAAGGCAAGAAGTAGTTGAAAAATCTTTATTCAATCAGGCAATCATTTATATGAAATAACAGTGGCAATGGCCAACAGGTGAGTGGTGATCCAAGGTGGCAGGAAATAAGCGGCGTTCGTCTGAGGTGGGTGAAAGCACATGAGACTAAATCCGAGGGGTGTTGGGTAAACGTTGGAGACAAGGAGAAGATTTGTTAATGCACAGGAAACAATCACTAGAAAACGCCTAGCTGGACTGGCTGGTTTACCACACTGAGTGACCTGATAATTTGGTGAAGACTGAATGTCCGCGCTGGTCCGTTTGAATGGTAGTTGATTGCATCTGATGATTTGCAGGTGATCTACAGAGAAGAGACAACATCAGCTGGAGCGGACGATTACAGCTGCTTTCCAAAAACAAACTGCAAACTCATGGAACCAGGCCTCTTATGACAGACAGTTAAAATGTGTTTTCTTTCTAGAGCATTTTGAGATTGAGATGTTTGCACAGTACTGTTTTGCAGATTTTAAAAATATCCTTTGAAGCTGTGGTGATTTTAAAAATTGGGAGATATTTAGCTGTGGATTTTTCACAAGGATGGGACCTGCATGTTGGATCATGTAGATGCTAGCATGTGGGGAGTCTGTTAATAGTATAAACTTTGCATTAGGTTTAGATGCAAAACAGTAGATTAAAAAATAAAACCTAAGCACAGATAAAGCGTAGTTGGAAATGCAGGCAGGGTTTGACAGATTATGTGCCATAGTGAAAAATTAAAATATTACACTATTGCAACATTTTTCTTACAAAATTTCAGTGTTTGTAGCAGCAGCTTCACACCGTGACTCTTCCAGTTTTAAACAGCAAGCGTTTACCTTTATATATTTTACTGTATTGAAAACATTCAGATTGTATAGCCCTGACGACCTCCAGGAATCACTGTGTAGCAGTTTATTCAGTCACATGTATACCTCTATTGTGACTGCACAGCATGAAACCCCGAGTTAGATACTGTAGAATTTGAAGTTGTTTTTTATTGATGGGAGTTACACAGTACTGACCTTAACTACACATTGAAAACAAAAGCAAAATTCTAACACTATAAATGTAAAATTTGAAGAATAAAAGGCATGCTGTTAAATAAATATATATGTGGCTTCTGCTAGCTCGAGTGTTTTTCTCCTGCAGGCTATAATATTAACTGACAAAGAAAGGAGCTCTCCAAAGGAAATACAGCAACAATATCATTTGTGCCATTTCCACTGCAGTGGGGGCTTGAGACTTCCACGTTGCTCTATTGAATCTGCTGTTTGTAGATGATGTATGTGGAGAGCGAGCCTTCCCAAATGAATTAATACCATAACCAGTTCCAGATGGCTGCAACATCTTGTTCCCCTTTCTGTGATCGTTTTAATGCTTTATTGATTGCTGTTGTCCAGGGAACCCAACCTGTGTGCAGTAGTATTTATTCCTTCCACACACGCGCACACAAACATGCACACACACACATATTATCCTCTACCACACACCTCTACCATTCCTACACTTCTCTGTCAGTAAACCCACAATCCATTTTTCATGGAGCTCTGGAATGATTATGCCACAAGCTGATTGGACACGCCTTTTCATCCAGTCAATTCTGGAAGAATGGTCAGGCTGGAGGAATGGGACATGGACACGATATAAATATTAAAGGGTCACAGTTCAGTAGTTTCATTGCGGTTGTTTTATTGTTGTTAGCTTCTTTTGCAGGAAACTAGGAACGGTGGATTTTATCATTGATAGATGGTTTCGTGTACATTGTCCTGTTAAGTGTATTACCAGCCACTGCTTCTATAAGACTTTGTTTTATTTATGATGTATAGCTGTTGCTCTGTAATGCATTCAAAGCTCAGACTGATAGCGTGGTGAATTCATGCAATGCTGCATGAAAATAGACAAATTAGTGCTGCATTCAAACATAAGCAGGACTTTCCTAGCCTCATATGCTTCAATGCAAGGCACTATAACTTTTACATTTCTTTCTACAAAACCAAATTAACCTTTAGGGTTTATTTTGAAATTGTTTAGAAGAAGGCTTAATCATGGCAGATGAGGAGGTTGATACCCCTCGTTAGATTTGACTGTGGAGCCAGCAGCTGGTTAGCTTATCATCAGAAGTCTGAAGGTACCAAAATCAGCCTGTCCACACTTGGTTGCCTAGAAACTGGTCTGGGCTCAAAAATACTAAAGTCCAGTGTACATGTGTGTTTCTTTTTTAATACCACCTGGCATTGTTTGTCTATGGTACACAAACTTCTCAAATCTGCCACTGCAGATTTTGGAACATATGTGTTTTCTTGTCTTCAGATGGCTACTGGATTAAGACATGAAGTTTTTCATGCAAAATAAAATGGCAGGTTGTGTAAGAGTCACATAAATAAATACACACTGCGTTAATGATTTTGGTTTTAATAACAAATGCCAAACAACACATTTTGCTGCTAATTAAAACACATTTTCCTGATCATTTTAGATATCCGATTTATATTTAAATATTTAAACTGTAATTTTTGCACAGTTGGTCTAAGTAATTAGTCTGCTGTTGTTGATAGAATTATCAGGTGGCCACAGATTGATGTTCCACCTGAAGCAGCTGTGGGGGAGTGTGTTCTACAACTTCTCAGCCCACTGAAAGGACAAAATGAAAGGAAGAGGTAGACAGACGTACACAAAAAAAAATGCAACAGGAAATGTGTAATTACATTTGATATCAGGGGGTTGATACTACAGAACATGCAGGAGCATGATTTAATACTGAGAAGAATTTCTCCATGAAAAATGATTTAAGAACTTTATTCAGAGATTACAATACATAAACATCTCAGAACAATCCAAACGAATGTGTCTTAGTAAACGGTTGAGCCACTGTGAATAGCTTCAGTGTAGCCTGAAAGACGTTAATGAGATCTTCAAAGCACAGGGACATAACACCATTCTTCCAAAATAGGTACTGTGCAAAAGTGGAGCCACACATTCTAAGAAGCCAGACTTTTCAAATTTTTTAAAGTGGTCTCATCCAAATGTTCTGAATGTGGAAAAGTGGCTGTTAAGAAGCTGTGCTTAACAAATAGAAACAGTGAGACATAATATGCCTGAAAATCAGTATCAATAGGTCAGACAGGTTGATGAATCTGAAATTTCTGGTTCAAATTGTTTTCAATAAGTACAGAGAAAGACAGGAGAGAGACACAACAGTGTGTGTCTACAGCCATGTGTAAAATGTAGTGGAGGCTCTGCTATGGTTTAGGGCTGTATTTCATCCAGTGGAGTTGGGGATCTGACAGAATCATGAATACAGAAAAATACCATCACATACAGAGCCACCATGCAATATCATCTGGATCGTGTCTGATTGGCAACACCTTCTTTTTATTTAGAATGATCCCAAACATTGCCAATGCATGATAGAAAAACACACAATGGAACACTATCAGCCTCCTGCTGAGCCTGCACCTGAACATTCTTGAAGCAGTGTGGGATCATTTTGACAGAAACAACAACAAAAGTCAGCCGACATTCAAACAAGGGCTTTGAACATCCTCCAAGAAGCCTGGAGAACTATTATTGAAGACTACTTAGAGAACGAAAGATCAGGCTGTGTTGTAAAACGTGGTCATATATATGTTGGTGTTCAAGCTCATTAGAAATTTGTAAACACTTACATACTGTATTTCATGACAGTTTGCTCGTATCAGTAAATGACCTATTTCCCATTTACTGAAATAAGAGTTGGCCTAAGGTTTTTGCACACTTCTGTATATTCACTCATTTGGTATTTTGTCGACATGTCTAGTCATAAGATAAATGTTATCATTTAGAACAATTCATTTGGAGTGAATCTGCCTTTCAAGGGTACAAATAGTAGGTAGGTCGATGAACCCAGCAAGCACAACATACCCCCATTAACATACTGTATTACAGCCCCCAGATCTCGTTATTGTAGGATTCACTGGCTTCATAGTTGTATCCAAATAGAAGAAAAACTTCTAATATCCCTACAACCCAACAGTGTACACTCATATATTTATATTATATATTTTGTTTTAAATTGGCTTTGAAAAGTCTGATAACCCCACTGTTACCGATACAATTGTCTGCATGAGCTGTTTTTTACTGAGTCCTGCTGTCTGGAGCGAAAAGAAAGTATTCTAACCTTCATCATGGCCAGAGTGAACACAGAGGGTGCTTCAGAGACACTGTACAAGGTAAGTATTTTGAACATTTCTTACATAGCGACCATTTCTTTTTCTTACCAAATGATACCCTGCCTGGCAGTTCAAATACAAGCAATTTGCTCTGGTGCCCTTGTCACTGGTTATTTGCAGGTCTTTGCAGGAAATTCATGGAACAGCTGATGATTCAAGGGACTGGGTCTGCACTAGTCCTCTTATCACACAGCAAGCACTAAACATTTTAACTAAGTGGAAAAAACCCCATCTGTCAACTGCTTAGGTTTTATATCCATTTTTCTTCTATCCTTTTATGCATGACAATTACCAAGGCCATGTCCTTGATTATCTTATAGCCGACTCTACAACTTGTCTTCTCAGCAGAAACTTGTAGATTAATACAAGTTTTGCACTGCCTCATTTGAACCTCCCACCTGTTCGTTCCTCACACTGTCCACCACCTGTGTGCTGTGTGCTTTGCACTTGGCAACAAAATGCAAAACAAATTCAGAAAAATAGTGATCTGTCAGAGTGCAGCTGGAGCTGGAAACTTCTAAACAAAAGTTATTCCATTTTTTTTCCATGTCTGTCTGAACAGGCACATAGAGCTTGAAATTAAATAGTAATTGACCTATAGTGCCTCAGATAAATCATTTTTTTAAACTATATTTAATTTGGATTTTTCATTATATTTTCAATGACTGAGTAACCCCACTTTGCAGTTCCATTTCTTAGGCTCTTTGCCTTTATACAGTTGTTAAACAATATTAGGTATCTCTTGACTCCAAAGCATAAGTCAGCAGGCCTGGTCATTTTCAGGCCAGGTAGGTTTTGTCTGCTGCTTAAACTACATGAATGATGAAATATTTCTAGAATCATGCCAGTCTGGGAGCTAAGAAAAATGTCACAGCATAAAATCATCTCCTTGGTGATTCTACACATAAAACTACAAGGAGTCTTGAGGCATTGTTAGGGTATTGTGCATGTTGGTAAAGGCATATGACAAGATATATTGTCCATCTGAAAGGTGGTCCTGGTGGTTATTCCTCCACATTTCCCCCCAACCCATTCCTATTCTACGTAACCTGCCACTGAGTGCAGTGTCTGGAAGCACAATTGACTGCAATCTCTCCTACTATTTATTTTATCCCCTTGCGGACCACAACAAGGCTGTTCCCCCACTAAACAAATCAATGTAAGGTGTAAAAAAGTAATGATGTGACGCTGAACTATAACACCCAAAGCTAGGAGCTACTAAATCAGCCCCAGTGCTGGACAATTCCCACCGAGTGCATGATTAAGTAGCTCTGACTATGGGTGGTCATGGGGTGTTTGCTCATAACTCAGTCCACAGTCAGAGTGTTATGGAAGCATTGGGGAAAAGCATAAAAAAGAGGGATTACACCCACACTGACACAAGCAAAAAAAAAAAAAGATAAACAAATGAAAGCTCAATTTAAAACTAAACAAAGAGAAAAACAACCAGGAAACTATAAAGACATAATACAGAAATTAAAACTAAATACAATTTTAAAACACTTTAAAAATTATACAAAACATAAAGATACTATGGCAAAATAAAAATCAAATAATAAAAAAAAAGGAATAAAAAATCCTACAATAAATGAAAAATACAAATATTAATTTATTAATCAAAAACATAAATATAGCAACAGAAAATAACTAAAAGCAAAATAGTAAATACACGAAGAGAGAGAAAAAAAATATAATCTTTAAATACACCACATTTCCAATTTTTTGCCACTCATTTGATCTGTATAGTGTCTTTTGGAAGCCATAATTGATAACAGTATTCTCAAAACAACATGACATTAAATATTCATTAAATACATTTAAATGATTTGTTGCAGAAAAATAATGAATTGTATTTATTATTAACATTGTTACTTGTAGAAACATAAATTAACTTCAGAGAAACAGCCAATGACAATATAACAAATAACACAACCTTAATGAGTTTAATTTTAAACAAAACACCAAACACACTGTTTTCCATTGTTTTGTGGATATCAAGGTTGACGCAAACAGAAGCTGGCAGCTCTCTCTTACAGCTCTCTTCCTCGGGTCAATGTAACCAAGACAATGAAACAATGAATAAATAAATCAAACTATCACTCAAAAACAAACAAATAAAAATCATTAGAATCCTAACCTAACAAACTTAAAGTAGCAGTGCACTCTTAAAACACAAAACAAAATGACAAAGAGCCCTGAATTGCTCCTTCAGCCAACTTAGACCCTGGATTGCATTCATCGACTACAGAATTCACTGATAGGTCTGTAGTTCCATAAAAGGTGGAAACAAGAGGAGCCAGTAAGTAGGAAGAGAGGAACCCAGAAGCCAGGACCTGGAAGCAGCCTAGTAAACAAGAACACTTAATACAGTGGCTTGCAAAAGTACTCGCCCCCCTTGAACTTTTCCACATTTTGTCACATTACAGCCACAAACATGAATCAATTTTATTGGATTTCCACATGAAACACCAATAGAAAGTGGTGTACACGTGAGAAGTGGAATGAAAATCATACATGATTCCAAACATTTTTTACAAATAATTAACTGAAAAGTGGGGTGTGTGTAATTATTCAGGCCCCTTTGGTTGTCTAAGAGAATATTGGGAGCAACAACACCATGAAGTCCAAAGAACACACCAGACAGGTCAGGGATAAAGGTATTGAGAAATTTAAAGCAGGCTTAGGCCAAAAAGAGATTTCCCAAGCCTTGAACGTCCCACGGAGCACTGTTCAAGCGATCATTCAGAAATGGAAGGACTATGGCACAACTGTAAACCTACCAAGACAAGGCCGTCCACCTAAACTCACAGGCCGAACAAGGAGAGCGCTGATCAGAAATGCAGCCAAGAGGCCCATGGTGACTCTGGACGAGCTGCAGAGATCTACAGCTCAGGTGGGGGAATCTGTCCATAGAGCAACTATTAGTCGTGCACTGCAATGTTCCCTCTAATTTTTCATGTGTCTGAGCGAACACACAAACTCCCTGAGCGGTCCCTTGGAGCACTGTGAGCAACAGCAGACGTGTGCACTGTGGTCACGCCAGCATCGAATCCATCCAAGTTACATGGTTTATTAAAATAATCAAATTACAGCATTTACATTTATGTTAGACTACTTTTAATTAACTGCTTTAGCCCATTTACAATGAAAATAAAAAAAGCTTGTTCATGACCTGTGTAGTGTGTTAACACTATTGGAAGTAAAAATAACTTGAACTCCAATTTTGAAAACAAATTTTTTTTTTATTTTGTATAAAGCTCTGACTTGTATTGTGAGTATGAGTCTGTGGTCTGGGAGAGAGTCCTGTAACTCTCTCTCTCTGTAAAAAAAAAAAAAGTATATAATGACCAATGTTGGGCAATTAATTCTATAGTTCTTCAAAAAAGAGTTTTGCAAACAAAGTTTTTTGCAGCTGTTTACCTAAAAATACAGCCAAGGTGTTTTTTTAAAAAAAAGGGCAGATAAGGGCAGATAATGCCACAATACACCAACCAGAATGCAAATAACCTCTACGCAGGTGACATCTAGCACTTTACTACAGACAGGTTGTTTTCTTTTTTTCTTTGTGTACCTAAGAGTTAATAATCCGGGCAGCCTGCGGTAAAGGCATATGTTAGTAACGTTATACTGGTTAATGATGTTACATGCTGCGGTCTCACACTTGGTTTTAAGGGCTGGTAGTTAGACACCCTTTAACTTGTTTTTGAATAACTGTATTGTTTTGTTTAATAGTGATGATAATGTACCTTCTGATCCTTCTTTTTGTGATATCTGGTTTATGCTTAATGTCTTTATGGAGCTACACAGGGCACTTGTTATGTCGGAGGTTGCGACAGAGGATGGTTGGAAGTACACGTGGTCTTGTTGGGAGGAGGGCAGGTTCCCCTCCCTGCTATGACCTAGGTGTATGTGTTTTTTTTTGCTGTTGTTTGTTCGTTTGTTTTTCTTTTTTATTATTTCTGCCGTGTTTATTTTGTATTTTCTTGGGTGGGGTTGTTGGGTGGGAAGGTGCTATGGTAGAAAATGTTCTAGTCAATATGGGACAATACACATAAATCCCTAACAATATGGTCTCAATAGATGGTGATGGAAATGATGGGGTGAACAGGAGAGGGCTTGTAACCCTTTGCTCTTGGAATGTGAATGGCATCAATGAACCAATAAAACGTGGTAAGGTGTTGGCATACCTAAAGTCATTGAGATCAGATGTTATTTTCTTGCAGGAGACACATCTTAAAAATGATGCACATTGGAGGATTACAGCTAAGTGGATAGGGCAGGTTTATCATTCAAGGTTTTCCGCAAAGGCAAGGGGTACAGCAATAATTATTCGTAAAAATGTGCCATTCATACATAAATCGACCCTGGCAGATAAGGAGGGGAGATATATCATGGTGGTAGGAGAAATTCAGTCTATACCAATCACATTGCTGAATGTCTATGGCCCGAACAGGGATGACCCAGAGTTTTTTAGAAAAACGCTTAGCTTGATCCCGGATATTTCAACTACAAACTTGATACTTGGGGGAGACTTTAATTTAGTTTTAGATACCTATCTAGACAGGTCGTCAGCTCAGAGAATTGACCCATCGAATGCTTCTAGGTTTCTGAAATCGTTTATTAAAAATTTGGGTCTTGTGGATGTTTGGAGAACGTTGAATGCAACCGGAAGGGAATATTCCTTTCACTCTGGGGTTCATAATGCTTTTAGACAGTTTTATGAACAGTTATATACATCTCAGTGTAATGCACCTCCTGAAATTATGCAGGATTTTTTAAGCAAATGTAACGTGCCTTCATTGGCACAAAAGGACAGGACACTTCTAGATGCAGATTTAACATGTCCAGAATTGATTAATATCATACGCTCCCTGAAAAACGGGAAGAGCCCAGGACCTGATGGTTTATGTAATGAGTTTTATAAAAAGTTTAGCAGTTTACTAACCCCATATTTGCTGAAAATATTTAATATGGCCTTGAAAGATGGTGCACTCCCACAGACTCTGAATGAAGCAACTGTGACTCTCATTCCAAAGAAAGGAAAGGACCCAGAATTGGTGAGTTCATACTGACCAATCTCTTTATTGAACACTGTTTGACCTCGCATTAGAGCCGTTGGCAGAAACAATTTGGAAACATAAAGACATACATGGCTATAATACAGGATAGACCTCCAATAAGATCTCACTGTATGCTGATGATATTCTGCTGTTTGTAACCAGACCATTAGACTCAATCCCTAAGGTGCTAGTAACAATAGATCTATTTAGCTCTTTTTCAGGTTACAAAGTAAATTGGGGAAAAAGCCAACTGATGCCAATTAAATGCGGTAATCTTGATTTACTAAATCGTCTTCCCTTTAGAATAACGTTAGAAAAATTTTCATATCTTGGAATTGAAGTTACTAAGTCATACAAGTCATTATATGAAGCCAATTTTGTGAGAATTCTGGATACATTTAAAAACGAGGTTGAATTTTGGATATCACTCCCACTTTCCATGATAGGTAGGGTGAATGCAATCAAAATGATTTGTCTCCCCCAACTCCTATATCTGTTTCAAAATATCCCTGTGTATCTAAATGCTACATTTTTTCAAAAATTGGATTCAGTTCTTTTGCCTTTTATCTGGAATTACAAGAGCCACAGGATAAAAAAGGCCCACCTTTGTAAAGAGAAAATACATGGTGGCCTAGCCTTACCAGACTTTAAAAATTACTACTTTGCAGCTAATATGCAATACATAGCTTATTGGTTAGATGATACAGTTATAATGGGAAGTTGGTTGGACATGGAGCGAGAGGACTGTATGCCTTATTCTCTTGGTGCAATTGCATTGTCTCCTGTTCGTTTTAAAAAGACATACCACAACTGTAATCCAGTTATTCACAATACAATTCAAATCTGGAGACAGATCGTGTAAGAGTATAGACTCAGACACAGAATTGTTAACATATTTACTTTAATTTCAATTTATTTATTTATTTTTTTTGTGCAAAACGCAGATTTTTTTCTGCGCGGAGACTGTGCCAGCAGTGTGCAATTGCACGGGAACATTGGTGCGCTGCACAAAGTTGGCCTTTATGGAAGAGTGGCAAGAAGAAAGCCATTGTTAACAGAAAACCATAAGAAGTCCCGTTTGCAGTTTGCCACAAGCCATGTGGGGGACACAGCAAACATGTGGAAGAAGGTGCTCTGGTCAGATGAGACCAAAATGGAACTTTTTGCCCAAAATGCAAAACGCTATGTGTGGCGGGAAACTAACACTGGACATCCCCACTGTCAAATATGGTGGTGGCAGCATCATGCTCTGGGGGAGCTTCTCTTCAGCAGGGACAGGGAAGCTGGTCGGAGTTGATGGGAAGATGGATGGAGCCAAATACAGGGCAATCTTGGAAGAAAACCTCTTGGAGTCTGCAAAAGACTTAAGACTGGGGCGGAGGTTCACCTTCCAGCAGGACAACGACCCTAAACATAAAGCCAGGGCACCAATGGAGTGGTTTAAAACAAAACACATCCATGTGTTAGAACGGCCCAGTCAAAGTCCAGATCTAAATGCAATCGAGAATCTGTGGCAAGATCTGAAAACTGCTGTTCACAAACGCTGTCCATCTAATCTGACTGAGCTGGAGCTGTTTTGCAAAGAAGAATGGGCAAAGATTTCAGTCTCTAGATGTGCAAAGCTGGTAGAGACATACTCTAAAAGACTGGCAGCTGTAATTGCAGCAAAAGGTGGTTCTATACAAAGTATTGACTCAGGGGGCTGAATAATTACGCACACTCCACTTTTCAGTTATTTATTTGTAAAAAATGTTTGGAATCATGTATGATTTTCGTTCCACTTCTCACATGTACACCACTTTGTATTGGTCTGTCACGTGGAATTCAAATAAAATTGATTCATGTTTGTGGCTGTAATGTGACAAAATGTGGAAAAGTTCAAGGTACTGTATACTCGGGGCAGCAAATAAGACCAAAAATACTTACTGAAACATGAAACTAGTATAAATGTATTGTTTGTATTTAAAAAATTGGTTTCCGGGAATACATGTGTAGAGGACATTGCAGTCTTGCCCACTCATAACCATTTAGAAATCAAAATAGAGGATCATCAGAATGCATTTGCTTTCCTTATGTTTTGTAGAAGTAAACATTTCTCGCTGTGTAAGAAGGTAAGAGTAGGTCTGACTGGGCTATTGTACTGTCTGATTGGAACTCAAATCAGTCCAAGTTATGAGAGCTATTGAGAAAGTCACTTTTAATAACTAGCTTCAGTCAGACTGGATTTAGTTCCATGCTCATTTCAATGAGGAACTGGTGAAACATGTTTATTTGCAATCAAGTGGTAAGAGCAAAGTGAAATCACTCTTCAGAATTGTTTTTGTGTATTTATTTATTTTTTTGTTATGAGCTTCTTCCCTAAGGGCACATTTTATTTTGCTTGCATATTTTTACACAAGCAGAGTCTGAATAATTATTTTGCAGTTGGACGATAGGTATTGCCACAATATTATCTTGCTACCTTCACTCAGGGCAACTAGTTGGCCTTTCTAAGAAATCGTTGCATACTTGCCTACTTTATGATACTGTCCATCATTTTATAATTGTGCAATAAAATGTTTACTACTAACCAAATGTCACTTTGACAAACCTTACAGGTGTGAATTGTGAGTTATAACAGAAGGCACGCAGTGAATCTTGAATCAACGCATTCCCTCTTCTATACACATTCCAGAGTTTTAAGTCATCCAGAATACCTACCCTTTAAAATATACAATTTACAAAGTTTGTCCCCTTTGCTAATGGAAACAGTGTAAAAATAAATTGATCTATTTAGGAAACTTCCTCTGTATACTTATGTATTCCTTCCTAGAGGAAGCTGTAGGTGTCATCCGGTATCAGAGAAGAAATAATATAATGATGAATATACTCAACACAGTCACATTGCAACATTAATAAACAAGACAGAAATGTTGGGGAAACCAAATGAAGTCTTCACGTTTACCAAGATGGATTATTTAGCTCATCATTTTTCCATTTTTTTTCAATGACAAGAAACAGCGTCTTCCAAATGTTGGGGAATAACATTTCTCTACAGCTAAGCTGACAGTTGTGTACTGATATAACAATGGACAATGGAAAGCAAAGGGGAACATAGATAAATGACACTGTCTTCTCTAAGTGGCTTTAAGCAATGACTCTGGTATCCTAAAATGTTGGCAAATAGCAAGGGTACAACAAAATCTTTCAACAGTACGAGTTGGGGTGCTTTTTTTTTTTTTGGAGCTATACTATCAATAAACATATCCGTCCATTCATCCATTCCAGCTTGTCCTGTGTCCATCCATCCATCCATCCATTTTCTTAACTGCTTGTCCAAGAGTTGGGGAGGGACTGGAGCCACTTTTACCAGCTGTTATTGATCAAAAGCGGACATCCTTCTGAATTTACTTATTATACATTCAGACATGTAATAGTACCTAATGTTTCCACTTGCCTTCACCCCATCTCCTCATCAAAAATACACACTTACTAAGATTTAACGACTTCCCTATTGTTTTAGGGGATTTAGCAAAATGTCTTTTTTTTTAATTTGAAGGCTTGAAAAATACATTATAAATTCACCAACTAACTAAATATATAAGTTTATTTATATGTTAAAAATACATAAATAAATCTGAATAGGAAGTTGCCAATTTACATCTAGCTTTTAGTGCTTGAATCCTTACAGATAAAGGGTTACTTTATCTTCAGGTTTTGCTATATTTTAATTATTTCTGAAATTTTATAGCTTCCATGTTAGCGGGGTTTCTTTCCTGCTGTTGCTGCCATCTTGCATGAGGCAGTTAAAGTCACTAGAGTGTATTCTTCTGCCCAGCACGTTGCTCTTGACTACACTTTGCTGATAAAAAAAAAGAAAGAAAAAGAAAGTATCTTCGTTTGTGACAGTCTCTTCCTCTCTGCTGTGCAGTGTGTGTCCCGGTCTCTGCATGATGTAATCTTTGGTGCTACCCACTGCTAATTATGTGAGAGTCGGCACAAGTTGTAGAGCAGAATGCTTATAGGTAAAGAGATTGTATGATAAAAAGAAGTAGATAAGCATGGTGACGTAGATACACACAGAGGTGTATAGATGAATAAGTGCGCTGGCTGTGACAGAATGTATGCCCACAGTGTGTGATTTTGCTGACAGCTCAGGATCTTCTAATAAGCGGTGGCCCTGTTTGACAGAGAGGGAGAGGAAGGGGGAGGGAGGAAAGGAATAAAAGGCCTCTTTCACCTTTCTCACCTGCTGAAGTTCCCTCCTCGCTAACGCTTGGCTGCTCACTGAGGTGCTCTACTGCACACACATGGCCCACTGCATGCAGTTTAATTAGAGTGCCAAGCATATGTCTCTACAGAGGGAGAGCTGCCTGTCAGATAAAAACTAGATGTCTATTTTGGGAAACCTTATTTCGTATTGTCACTAATACTGTTTGTTAAAGAGTTTACTTTGTATTGCCCCATAGAATAAAATAGCCTGCTTTTATCTGTGATGGTCTGCATTAATTCATAGGTGTTCAGAAATGACTTGAAGAAATGCCTTTTACTGTGTTTTTTTTATTTTTTAGATTGTATCTAATAATATAATAATGGCAGACATGTACGTAAGAATGTGGGTAACAAGGTAGACGTTTCTGTTTTTTAAGAGAAAAGAGGTTCTTGTTAGGGCTCAGTGACACAGAATCCATTTGTTGTCAGACCAAGGGTGCTTTTGATGACACAGAAATGTTGTCAAATGATTCACAGAATTTCAACTCATGTGTGAAAACTTTCATGGATCAAAAACAGCACTCATTTTAAATGGACTTGTTATCCCCTTGTATGCAGCCTCCAGCACTCCTGCTACACATTTTCTGTTTTGTCATTGACCTAAAACATGCAAAGAGAACAAACATGACTTTTGAGTCAAACTGACATAAAACTGATTTTGAGGATCGTCATGGATAGGGTTGCATATCTAAATAGCTTTACTCAGTGAAAGAATTCACAGCCTCCAAGGAAAGTATCTAAAAATTACCTGTGGGCTCAAAGTAGTTTAGGGACATGTACCAATACATTTTGGTCGCCACTCACCCATGTCTCACGGGGCTAATTAAGACTTATTCTTCTCCCCTAAAATGAAAGTTAAACTGAAGGGACAATGTCCCTTTCATGTCACAAATATGTGCTGGCGAGTGGTCAGAACAGGACTTCCAAGTGGTGATCGAAACACAGCAGGGGCAGTGTACGGCTCCAGAAAGAGATGATCCCAAAAAGGAAATTAGCCAAATTTACATCAGGCAAAGTTTGTGTCATATAGTTTTTAATTGAACCTTATATGCAGTACTATTCCAAACTCTCAAGCCCTTTTTTACAATGTTATTATGAAAACTGGAAATAGGTACAGTGTTTTATTAAAACAAGAAATATAAAATACAAGGCAAAATCAGAGACTGTATAAGTCCTTTAAATTGCACCAAATTATTTGGCATCCTCAACACAGCCTGAACTCTCTCATTCAAGCTTTCTTGTAATTTCAATAAGCAATCTGGATGCTTGCTGCCTTTTATTTAGTTCTTTGTCAAGATGATCCAACAATGCTTCAATAATGTTGAGGTTCAGGGTGTGAGGAGACCAGTCCATCACTGATGGTGTTCCAATTAAAGTTTAAAAAAAAAAATCTTTTAAATGTTGTGTGTTTGGGATCATTTTCATACTGAAGAATAAAGCGATTGCCAATCAAATGCTTTCCAAATGGTATTTGAACATTTCTAGATTCATAATTCCATTGATTTTGACAAGATCACCAACTCCACTGACTCAAATGCAGCCACAAACCATGACACTGTAGACATTCACTGTTACACCACCAAAAATGTAAAATTGAAATTCAACACTCTATAAGACCTGCTGTGTAATTTGCCTTTTCTCCCTTAAAAATGGCTTTTTGCACAGTTCTGTATATATCATTATGTATGCATCAATTTCTTAAAAAGCATCAGAACTGCTTTCATCATCAACCTTTTATAGTTTTTTTTCTTTTTTTAACCACAGATTACTTTATGTCTCAGTATATCACAGCTACTGAAACTTTCACTGACTATGAAGTTAAGTCACACATCACAGAATATCTATAATGTGTAACAATGTAGCTACTGCAAAGTGCAAATTGTAGCTCTGTTGCAAAATTAGAAATGTCTTAAATCTCTGACCACCCCTAACGTGAAAGGTAATTAGGCCAAGATATGGTCTGCTTCAATTGTAAGATAGCACTATACTACCATGCTGCCGTACTGCTGCACTACAGCTAGCAGCTCGTGAAAGATTAGACTGGTTAGAACCATTCTTACTCTTGCATGACCCAGTGGCTTGTGCTTTCAAAGTACTGAAACAAGGATATATATATACATATATCACACCCAATTAAAACAACTAACCTCAAATTAAAACATGTGATAGGAGTACTCGTGTAAAGATGATTACTTTTGCAGTATTTCTCTATAGTGCTTAAACGATTATAATGCAGCTGCAGTGTTCATATTAATAGTTGAGTTTATTCTGTACACACTGCGTTATCACTTTAATGTGGTTAGACTGATCAGTGCCTGCAGGAACAAGTTAAAGCAGTTTCACACTTTGGTAAAAGACGCTTCCCTTTACTGTGCTCGTGCGTGCGAGTCTTACTGTACTAACTTGAAGATGAAAAGCAGAACAACAATTAATGCATATGCAAATCTGCAACAGTGAGACCAACGCCTTTGTTCCTTAAATCTGGCTGTCACTGGTTTTTAATTACCCGACTCCCCTCAGTGAGTGTGAATACAAAGTCCTTATCAATGACACAGTAGAAACACAGGGGCCGTACATGCTAACAAGGGCCTTTAATCAATGTCTGCCACACAGGCACCAAGAGGGTTACCACAAGCTCATTCGCATTTGCTGGCTTTATTGTTGTTGTAATAGTTCAGTACACAAATTTCCTTGTGTGTGTATTTGCCTTTTATTTATTTATTTATTTTTCTCTTGCTGTTCGTGTGCCGTGTCCTGTGTTTGAGTTCTCTTGCAGCATTCAACAGTTTACTCAGAAAACAGTAGGGGTGTCGGTGCAGTACTTAATGTGGGGATGAAAATAACAATAAACATTTATACAGCGCATTTCATTGAGATGGAGAGAGCACTGCGGAGGAACATTATTAAGGGCAAAGACTGTAATGGCAAACAAATATAAATAAAAGCAGCTCATTTGCATCTTTGTAGGGCGAGCCAAAAACAACAAAAGGGGACTGTGTTTGTGTCTCGTGAGTGTGTGTGTTTTGAGAAGCGGCTGATCAACCTCCTCCCCCCCAGAAACGTGCAGGTGAACTTGCACAAATAAAACAGCGCTGTGCCTCTATCATATATGATCCTAGACGCTGGAACCCATTCCAGACTCAGTGCGAAGTCTTATTAAGCTTTGGGCTAATGAAAAATCCGTCTGTATCAGGCTTACTTCATCTCCAAGGGCCCACTCCACGTCAGCGACACAGCGCGCTGACAGCTGATTGATCCGTAGTTTGCTTTTTTATGCTTTTACTTCTGTCTCTCTGAACAGAGAGACTCAACACAGGATGATCTTGGCACAAAGTGTCTGTATTTGTATTAGTTTCTCAGTTGCCATGTGGCGGGTATTTACATGCTCTGATATCAGGTTGTCATCAACTTGATTGCCCGTCTTAGTGAAAAGTGTTGGCATTCTTTTTAAATGCGTTTCCCTATCCTTCACCCGTATCAATTCCTGACTATGAATGAGTTAAAATCTTCAATAACTACGTCTCTACTCTCTCTATTAGGCTATCTCTTTGTGGTGCTTATGTGTGTGTTTGTGTTTGATGTGATTGTGTGTGTGTGTGGTTTGGTGGCAGATTGATGTGTTTGTCTCTCCTCTGTTGTTTTCCATCCTTTGTTTTGCGCTGTTGTTTGGACAGGCATAGGCTAGCTGGAGATGGGAATAAATGGGACTGTTAGGAGACATCCGTTATATGCTGACACAAAGCCATTATAAAAGAACAACTCCATATGTGTGTTCGAGTGTGCGTGCTGCATACAGTGCAGTTGTGTTTGTGTGATCTATTGTAGGAAACAAATGTAGGTGGTATGTTTGTTTCTCTGTTCAACAGTATGCATTTTCATATCTGCGTATGCACTTGCTGTCAAGGACAGTTGTTTTCACAAGCTACCAAAGAACAACTCTACATCATTAAAATTGCTGGTTTTGTTTGGCAAGCACTCCAAAAATCCTAAAAAGAATCACTGTGCAGAGACTGAAATGAGAGGAAGGCCCTACTCTAAAAAATAGATTCAACCATCTCTGAGTTTAAGCATATATCCAGAATTAAGTAACTCTGAGGTGGGCAGCTTTCGGTTTGTGAAAGGGTGATCAGTTAGTTCAATCAACTCTGAGTATATTCACACTGAGTTAAGCACATGCAGGAGTAGGAAACTTAGCCCTGCAACAGACTGGCGACCTGTCCAGGGTGTACCCCGCCTCTCGCCCTATGACAGCTAGGATAGGCTCCAGCACCCCCCGCGACCCTGGAAAGGATAAGCGGAAGCGAATGGATAGATGGATGGATGGATGGATGGATGGGTGAAGCTAGAATCCTACACTTCATTTTATATTTTAAATCTAATTACTCATTTCTAAATTTATCAGGGAGAAAATGTAGATGATAGAACAAGATAAGACAACAGTTTATTTTTGGACTTGTGATAATAGACTAGCTACCAAGATGAATGAATATTAACTCAGTTTTATTAATTGAAAAACAACTGATACATTTAAATACAATTTAATTTTCCCCCTCGCATGTTTAGTAAATGTAATATGGTGTAACAACCTCATTTTTATAGAGGATTTCATTATTTTTGCCATTACTGGAAAAACTGCCTAATGAGATTTACAAGAAAAAACTCTGCTTTGATGTTTCCCAGTTAAACCATTTATACTTTTATCTAATATTGGCCTTCACCGATTAATCATGTCTTTCTTACAGTCATAACAGGAATGTTTTACTGTGATACTCAAACAGAATGAGTTAAGTACTAGTAACCACTTCACATTTAACATGCAGGGCAGGTTTCCTGGTATCGTGAAATATTATCATAAAAGCTGAACATATTCTAAGAAATGTCTAAGCTTTTATAGAGCTGGCTGCATGGTTGGCTATGCTTTAAATATTTCAGTGTCTGTTTTAGGAGGATGAACAAATTTTGAATAAGGATTTTGTTAAGAACAAACAAGCCACCATGAAAAGACCCAAAACTGATCAGGACAGGATGTGCTGAGAATTCTCTGTTTTATCGGTGCAATGGCCTTCCATATGATACTAGATCCAGTCTGGAATAACTTTGCTATCTGGGTAGAGCCACTGGCACTGATTTGGGTGATTTTCAGGGGAAAAGATCCAGACCATGACTTTGAAAAGTCAAAATGCAATCAGACTGTCATACTGCTTTTAAGAAGTCACTTTAAAGCCATTTCAGCCTGATATTCACTCTGACATTTACATATTCTCCAAGTTCCAACTGTGACTGTAACTGCGACAGACATGTTTCCATTTTATTATACAACAGGCCATGTTTTCTGATGTTTTCTACAGATATGTTTTATTCAGTCATTGTTTCAGTTAGTGCTAAATGTATCAGTGGGGGGGGGGGGGGAACTGACTGACAGCTCACAACTTCCTTACTTTCACCAAAGTTAGAACGATTTAGAAAGATATTGCTTTCTAAATCACACACACACACAAAAAAGAAAGATATTGCTTTTAGATTTATTTAGATTTATTTATTTTTTAGATTAAACACCTGGGATTTCATTTTGGGCTTTGTGAGTCATTCAGAGGTAGACTTGCTGGTGTTTTGCAGATCATTGTCCTGATGCATAACCCAAGTGTGCTTGAGTCTGAGCACAATTCATGGTTCCACAGTAGGTTGTCCAGGTCAAGTCTACACCATCTACCACCATCGTGTTTGACTGCTGGTATGATGTTAATCCTGTGTTAGTAAAGCTTCCAAAAAGTTAAACTTTCATCTCATCATTTCACAGAAAAAATTCCCAAGTATCTTGATGATGTTTTTGCGAAATGTGAGACAAACCTTTGTTCTTTTTGATCAGCAATGGTTTTCACATCACGGATCTCTCATGGATCCTGTTTTCTTCACACAGGGCCAAGTCGGTTTTGATTAATTATTGCAAACTTTTTTCTGATGATCTGAAAGACTACAGTGTGACAAATGTACAAAAAAAACCATACCACTGTAACTAACTGATAACAGAGCCACTTCACCAATTACAGATGATAAAATTGATATTCCCATAAAGCAGTGTATCAATATTGCCATTTAGCCACCTGGTTTGACATTCAATCTGTGCCTAAATGACCTTCTCCAGGTACTCTGAGACATAGTCATATTCTCTGAATGGAAGGTCAGTTTGCCGATTTCTCAATAACTTCTACGTCTCAATGAAATAGACTTCAACCCCCACATCAAAGTTAGATATTGAAGTGTCTCCAAATTGACACTTTTCTCTCGGGTACTGTGGCCTGAAACAGGGTTTAGCTTTATCTATTCTTTATTATGCCTTTGACTATCATTCTCTTAACTGCATCAATTTTTCTCTTTCTATTGTGGCTTATTTTTTCTCTCGCTCCTGCATTAAACTTTTGAACTTAACAACTCAGAAAATGAATGTTCTCAGCCTGGTTGAGATTAAAAGGCCAAGGCTGATGTGCATGCTTGTGTGAGCACGTGTCTCCACTGTGTGCGTGTTTGTTTGGCAAGGGACGAGGACGTTGCAGCCGTGGTTTATGGTGCTTCATGAAAATAAATGTTCTCTGTCTGACTTCAATTATAAAGGCGAAAATGTAAAGGCGCCTCGTTCATTAGCTTCCTTTTGCTCTGTAAGCGGGGGAAGTGGATTTGGTGTATTTAATGTTTGACTGTTGTCCTAAGTAGCAGGGATTATTCTAATGTTCTGTCAGGAACGAGACCTAGTCTAATTCTCTTTTCTATCGCTATTATCCGTTACAAAGGCTATACTAATAGACCTCTGGCTGTGAAATACAAAAACTGGAACTACAATCTCCCAATTAAACTGTCGCAGATAGCTCAGCGTATGTGTGTGTACACTTCTGCAAATTAGAACAAAGTTGTGTTTGCAAACATGTGCGCAGTCACTTTACCGTGTCAACTCAGTGTCCTCCCTTGCCATGAGCTGCCTTTGAGACCTGATCTGAAAAGAACTCAAAGCCTTTGTTCATCCTGCACTTTGGTTTATAAGTGGCCATCACTGCAATCGTTAGGTTTAAATATTGTGCTATATTTAATGTTTAATGCTGTGAAGTTGTCTGCCTGTGTCTGCACATTCCTAACACAACCACATGGTAATCCGGTCGTTAAGTCTGACGTCACTAGCCGTGTCTGGGCCTAATGATCACTATGGCATTACTGAGAGTTGAAAAACTGTCTAAAGTCTTTCATCTTTAATAAAATGATCAGCGTTCTGCTCTACCAGGTGTAACAATTGAGTTTAACATCCAGGCATCCGTGAAAACGGAATTTATGACATATAACAGAGTTAGAAGTTAGCAGGAAGTTAGCTCGCTAGCTTCTATCTAAATACAATATAGCATGTCCTGACTGCGGGGTTTTGGAAACAAATTAAAAAGTACAGCTCTGTTATCACTTCCAACATAAATGAAGACAGAAAACTAAACAGCAGTGATGTTTGTAGGGTTACTGAAGTTTGGCTAGCTGGTATATAATGATGTGCTACGTGACCGCTAGCGACACAGCTATGTTGGCATAATATAAACAAGCTAACTTTTTTTCCACTCGATAAAAGTTACCGTGAGTGTTCTCGGTGGTCAGGAACAAATGTAATCGCATGGCAGGATGCTGTAAAAGGACCAAACTTCAGCCAGGAGAACAACTGAGATAATCCATCCACAATACGAGGTTAGTCATTCATATACTGCTGCATGGGCTGGGCTGTAGTTACATCCTAAGATTTTAAAAACTGAGCTTAAATAAATGATTAGCGGTAATAAAAGCCGAGGGAGGTCAACAGTGATCACTGACTGTTTTAGGAGGTTTTTGAGATTAAATAGAAGAAAATACAAAACATTAAACATGTTAACAACACAAAAGCCATATTAAACGCAGACTACTTTAGGCCCGGAAGTAGGATTCGTCACGTCATCACTTAACAACCGGATAATGAAGAAATAGCAAGTCACACTTGAAAAACTAGAAGATACCTGATATCATCCTATCCCATCAGCCACCTGTAGCCTTAGCCTTTTGGGACACCAATCAGTGTTTTGGGGTTTCTGATGTACCCAGTATGTGTTAAATGGGGTTGGTTGATATAATTAAGACTACAAGACGTTTTTTAAGAAATTAATGTGTAAATATCTGTTCACAGAGGAATTTCTTAATGGTTTTGGCAATTACGCTAATGCTAACTAGCTTTAAATGATAGATTGTGCTTAGAGAGCCCAAATAATCTGAATTTCAAAAAACTGATAAAATGTGCCATCCTCTGGCTTCAGCTTTGGTGCTGTGCTGGAAAAAAAAATGGGTATATCAAGACTGCAGACCAACAGAAGAGACCCTTTTCATTTTTGCAGCAAGCACAAGGAGAAAAAGGTGCTGTGACAGATCAACACAATTGTCCCCTGTCACATAGAGGATCAATCTTTTTATATTTAGGTCACATCCTTCCAACAGTGATCAATCAAACTCTGTTATGACAGAACAGAAGTCCCCCTCATGGAGTTTCCCTAAAACCATAATTCATTAGTAGTATATTTCATGCCAGGAAGCACAATTTCTCAAGATAGTTGAGCCACGTTCAAATGACCTGAAATAAAGCGGACATCAACTCATCACCCTCCCTCGCTCCACCACAACCACCCACACATGCAGGGCCTTGGGGTGCAGGTGTGTCACCTAGGGTGCAGGGGAGGCACTCCCCCTCTGCCCTTCTGGCCGCCTGTGCCTCAATTTTATTCTGCAACCTAGACATCCACATTACTCACACTATCATTACACATACATATAGGGCCTTGGGGGTGGACACGTTAAACGGTGTCCAGAAGACGGTCTGTGTATTCAACCTCACCTCTGGCGGCAGTGCCCACTTCTCAATTTTAAATGCATGTAGACATTGAGGGCTCTTGGGAGGGGCAGTGCTACACCTGCTGCTCTCTGGCAGGAAGCACCATGCCATTTAGAACAGTAGCAGCAACACTACATATAAGCAGGCAGAGGGAGGTTTGGGGTCTTCACACACCCTACATGTTGGGTGAGTGCTGAGTATTTGTATATGTGTGCATGAGGGTGGGAATGCAAGTTTGGGTCTGTGTGTGCCTGTACATCTGTGTCTATATGCCAGGTCGGGTCTTAGACTCCACCTCTATGGGAACATCTCAGGCTCTCCAAGGTATGAGGCCTATCTTCCCCCACCACACTCCCTGCCGGTGGCTGATGCCCTCAAGTGTCATGCGTTCGTGGTTCTTGTTGTCCGGAGCTGGGCACTCGGGTATGTACTGGCTCACTATCAGAAATTTGCCTTGATTTTATGAAGGCCAGTTCATTAGAACCATATTTGTACTATTCTCCATTTGTAACAATGGAGATTCACAGAAATTCAACCTGAGAACTTCAATATTTCTGTTTGTCTCATTTTCTGCATACATTAAAGTGCATAAGTGCTGACAGGGTATTATCTGTAAAATAATCTATCATAGTCTCCATGTCAGTTGCACCGCTCACATTGACCTAAAATTAAAATTATGGGAAACCTTCTCAACAATGATATGCAGATATAGTACTGCCGGCTGATTAATTTTCTTTCAGCTTATTGAGACAAGATTGGGGTTTGCTGCCAACCAGTCACAGCAGGTGATGCACACTGAATATGCATTTTGTAGTAGGGTAATGTGGAATTTAAAATGTGTGAAAGAAGGATTAATTATGCATTCAAGCCTCTGATGGCTTTAAGAAAATACTGAAAACTTTATTCAAATCCCAGGGGAACTTTATGTCACCCCTAAAAATATTGTAAATGCTGTGATTTACTTAGTTTTCTGAGCCAAATGATTTCAGTGTGAACTTGAAGGTTTGTGGTTTTTGGATGATAGCTTTCTCTGATACTAAGATAGTCACAGCCTGAAGGAAAAGAAAAGAAGTGTGGAGTAAGACAGGGAAAATGAGCTTGGCAACTGGTCTACTGGTCATCTAAAACTGATGGGCACTTAAAACATTCCTAGAATCATAAACTGTTTGATATTCTTTGCCCCCCCTGGGACTGATGGCAAAAAAAGAGGATGGGAATCAATAGAAAGGATGTAGAAAAGGAAAGGCACAGATATGAGAAAACCCTAAAACTGTTATGTGTTTTCAGGTCTACAGAAGAAAAGATGCAGAAGCACATACAATTTGAAAAAAAGAAAAACACAGAAGACAATAAAGGTTTATGATAAGAAGCATAATAAAAACAATGTAGTGTTAGTTGTAGTGTTGTTGTTGTGTTATTTGAAGTTCTGAGAGTGAAAATGAGTTGTCAGGCCCACAGCACTGTACATATTGAAATTAATGAAGAAAACATATTCCAGTCAAACAACATCCATACAATATGAATAATTACTACAGGTTACAGAGTCAGAAAGTGTTTAGGGAGGAATCACTGATGGTAGAGTTGATGTGGAGTGGGTCCCTGCTCTGTATGCTGGACTGAGTGACTGAAGTCATTATAGGTGACCAGAACTTTATCAAATCCTTCAACAGACTGGAAAGTTCAATTCATGTTTGCTTTTAAGGTTTACTGTCCTAAAATTCAGTAACTTGTATTAATATTCCTGGTCTGAATTACTGTTATTCCATCTCAGAGCCTGAACTCTCTTAGGTAACTTTCTTGTCAATTCTTCAAGGTGTCATTAGGAATAGTTCAACTTATTGAAGGAAATGGCTGCCTTTTGTTCTGTTCTCTGTCAAGATGATAAAACACTGCTTTAATAATGTTGAGGTCCGGGCTCTGGGGAGGCCAATCATGACTGAAAGAGTTCTGTTGTTTTGTGTTTTTCTACCTAGGTATGATTTTTACTGCATTGGCAGTGTGCTTCAGATAACTGTCATGAAGAAAAGTAAGACATTGTCAATTAGACACATTCAAGACTCTATTGTGTGGTAGATCAAACAGTAATTTTCTGCATTTGTAATTGACAAGATCTGGCGTAAACGCAGCCCCAAATCATGACAGATTCTCCTCTGAGTTTTACAGTCACTGTTGTATCTCTCTGCTGATGATTCAACACACGGCTGGCCTGAGGATAAAAACTCCTCGAGCCTTTCTGTTTTTGTTCGGATGGTGCGGAACCTTCTGCCTGATTTCAGAAGCTGGAACAGTTCGTTGCTGGGATAGGATGAGTCCTTCAAAATCTGAGTTGCTCTAGTCCAGCATCTCCTCACGTAAATGTCCTGTAGGGAAGAGAGAGCAGTCCTGCAGCAGTGTTTTGCCATACGGATCACTCTCTGAAGAGCTTTTTTACCCTTGACACAGCTGTTTCCATACCAGGATGTGATGTTCTGTGTGAGGATGCTCTCCACAGTGCCTGCATAGAATTTCCTGAGGATCACTGGCGAGACCCTGAACTTGCTCAGTTGTCATAGGTGATACAGGCGCTGCCTAGCCTTTTTGGATTGGACCTGAATGTGGGCAGACCATGTCAGGTCTGAGGAGAATGGACACCGAGATACTTGAAGGACTGCACTCTCTCCACTGGAGCTTCATTAATGATAATGGGCTTGTAGTCTCGTTGCTGACTCCTTCTGAAGTCCACCACCAGCTTCTTGGTCTTGCCGACGTTCAGCTGGAGGAGGTTGTTCCGGCACTATGATGCCAGATTCTTTACTTCATCCATGTAGACCGCCTCATCGTTGTTGGAGATGGCGCCCAACACCACTGTGTCGTCAGAAAACTTCACAATGGTATTGGAGCCGTGGGTGGCCACCCAGTCAAGTCAAGTCAAGTCATCTTTATTTATATAGCACATTTAAAAGACATCAAGTGTCGGCCAAAGTGCTGAACAGAGGGATAATATAATAAAAGAATTAAAATAGAAAGAAAACATTTTAAGAATTGTAAGACATGTAAGAGTATATAGAATATAATGTACATGCAAATATGCACATGCATATAAAAAACTGTACACATTCACACACAAGTACACATATGTGAACATAACGTATATACATATACAACATCATCCAATAAGATAAGAGACTAAAGTGTAGAGTCTGAAGTGTAGAGGGAGTAGAGCAGTGGCGAGAGCATGTGGGGACCACAGACTTAGCCAGGGATTCACTGAAAATCAAAGTGAACACACCTGCTAGCTGGTTAGCACAGCACCACAGCAGACAGCCAGTGATGCCGTCTGGCCCCGCCACTTTCCTTATGCTCACTCTCCTCAGCGCCGCTCGGACGTCGTGCTCTGCGATGCTGATCGCCGGTCCCTCTCTGATGACGTCAGTTGTCAGGCAGTCGTTAGAATTAGCTGCCTGGCTAACTTTGAAACGGGCGTAGAACTGGTTCAGCTCGTTGGAGAATGTAGTGTCTGCATTGGTCGGCGCAGTGTTCCTGGCTTTGTAATCCGTGATTGTGCGTAATCCATGCCACATTCTCCGTGTGTCGCGCTGGCTGAAGTAAGACTCCACTAGCTCGCGGGGGTCCCGAGGTCAAAATGGGAGATGCCCCCAAGGGTGATGGAGAATGACCGAGCTAAGATCCTGTGGGACTTCCAGATACAGACGGACATAGTGGTGGTAGACAAACATGAGAATACGGCCGTGATCGATGTAGCGGTTCTGAATGACAGCAACATCAGGAAGAAGGAACACGAGAAGCTGGAGAAATACCAAGGGCTCAGAGAAGAGATCGAGAAGAGGTGGAGGGTGAAAGTAACGGTGTCCCAGTGGTAATCGGAGCACTAGGTGCAGTGACTCCCAAGCTAGGCGAGTGGCTCCAGCAGATCCTGGGAACAACAGCGGAGATCTCTGTCCAGAAGAGCGCAGTCCTAGGAACAGCTAAGATACTGCGCAGGACCCTCACTCCCAGGCCTCTGGTAGAGGACCCGAGCTTGAAGGATTGACCGCCCACAGGGGCGAGTGGGGAATTTGAGATATGTATGTGTGTGTGTGTGTGTGTGTGTGTGTGTGTGTGTGTGTGTATATATATGTGTGTATGTGTATGTATATTTCAGTACGGCATTTCAGCACCTACTGAGTAGCCACTGAAACGACAACAGTGCTTTGTCATTAAGAACACGAGCAGTAAATGAACAAGAATCCTTTTGCTGAAGGGAAAAGGTCTAATTTTCTAATACAAAAGCATTAATAACATGTGGCCACCAAGCCTAAATGATACACTTGTACTTGTGACTACAGCAGGATAAATCTTTGTAGTTGTTTCCATTTAACAGACAGAACATTTATTTTTCTTACACCTTATGAGGGTACAAGACTGTCATTTAAGTATTCCTTGTGTTGTCACTGACAAGATTAAACAGGCACTCGAACACACCTGTTATGTTTCACCGCTTTGACGTGTTTGTTACTGCACTATGACCTTGAGGCGACAGCATTCATTGGATACCACATCTTCAAAATAGTAATACAGTATATGCAGGCAATAGGACTCGAAATGAAAACAATGGAACATTTTAATTTATTAACTTTATTGTGTTGTTTTTAATGAAAAATAACAACCTAACATTGACTGTCACATTATGTTCCCATACATTAAAAAAAATGATCAGTAAAAATGTACAATACTAAGTAGGTAAAGACAACAAGAAAGTTTTTTGATTTCTTTTTTCTTTAACAATAAACAATTAACATTATACATAACTGGGTCAGTTCTTAAGTCCTACCCTTGCCTTGAATTTAGACCAAACGCTTCTAATTGGAACTGATCCTCATTGCAAATTGGACCAAATCCACATCCCCAACTACTAATGATATTTGGCAGCCATGCATGAGCCAAAGTTGGCTTTTATTTATTTTGCCCTCAAGGGTCAGCACACAGCCAACTGCTGGAATTGTCCTGACTTGACTGATATCTTTAAAAGACGGATGGTGCTACTTCTCAACAGTCAATGATGGACAAAGTTTTAAGATTGTTTCAAATATTTTCATATATTTTTAACAAGAAATTATTACTGAGAAATCAATTAGAGTAAATGTTCCCGTCACTGTTAAGCATGAAATGTTAATCTTTGAAAGCTTAGTTTCTAAAATATATTGTTTTTTGTCTTTATATCAGATTAGTTATATGGACCTTTTTTACATAGACAATTGAACACACTAATATGAACATGCATACATAAAGTTTACATTTTTGCACATCCAGAATTGTCTGAAGTCGATGTAAGGGTGCATCACATCTGTTTACACTACTTAAATATTAATGTTCAAGAGCTGTCAAAGATGTTTGGCTCAGCCCACCCCTACCTCATCAGCTCCCCTCCTTACTAATGCATGAACAAATATGATTTATTAATCCCCCCCCCACTCATTACAGACTCCAATTGTTTCAAAAGTTTTTGACTGCGTAATTTGCCACTCTTGTTTATCAGCCTGGTTTTGCAACTCAGAACACAATGAGGCACAGTGAAGAATGTCGAGCGCCGTCACAGGAGAATTCGATAAAATATGCACAAGTTACAAAGTGGAGACAATTTTCTTGCTTTCCTCACTACCCCTCACCCACCCACGCCTTCTCATTTCCCTTTTCATCGCTTCATAGCTCTCATTCTTGGTGATAAGTGCATGTCTGTGCGCCTGACAGTCAGTGAGCATATGGAGGGTGTGTGTGGTCCTGCCAAGCAATGAAGAAATCACAGACATGATGGCAGCACTGTAGCGCATTAGAGTAATCAGAGGGAAATTATCGCCCTTAAGTAGCTTTTGGACATCTGCAACGGGCGCACGCATATCGCACATATAGCAAATACACTCACACGCACACTGGCACCCAGCATTTTCAGATACCTGACAGCAAACAGATGGACTCGGCACAACCTCTTTCAGACATCCTTCTCGACTTTAAAGGAGTAATCATAGAAAACTAAAAGCTGGCTCTCCCTCGGGCTAGTTTTTTTTTTTTTTTTTCCCCCGTTGAGCATATGAGTAAATTATTTTTGGAATGATGAGAGAAAAGAGAAAATCAGGTGTTTATGAGCTTACTCAGAAGTGTAGTCAGTTGTGACTTACCATCTTGTGCACGCACTAAAAGAAACAAGCATTAAATTTGACAGGTGTGTGCTTACCTCATGAGAAACAGCACACTATACCATTCACTTGGTGTTGAGTGGCTGAATAGTAGTTAAAGTTACTAAAGCTAAAGAAAGCTTATGGGTGAGAGTTTCATTATTAGCATTATTCTTATAATCATGATCATCATTATTATTATTATTGTTGTTGCTGTTCCCCTGATTGTAATATAATTCTGTTAGCCAAAACGCTAAACAATGATCATCCTCAAAATGCCCTACAGTTCGGCCAATTCGTCACAACAATTTGACTCTGACTGAACCAAACAAATTAGCTGTATCACATCCATCATTTACAGAGCTTTTGAGATGAGAAGAAGAAAATTGTTACACTTTACAAGTAACTATAGCAATTCTCCGTTTTCTCAGCAATTGCATGGTATGAATCAGAGTTAGTATAGTTTTGGATTTCCTAATTACCTTTTATTTTTTATGTCATTTTGACTTTTTGCTTTTAATCCAGCTTAGTTTCTTTTAGTTTCCAATTTTTTTTGTTTCAAGAAAGAAGGTCCTGAGTTCAGTTCCAAAACCTGGCCTTGCTGTGTGCAGTTTGCATGTTTTCCCTGTGTTTGTGCGGGTTCTCTCTGGGTGTTCTGCCTTCCTTCCACCGTCCAGAGACATGTAGTTACAGGTTTAGGATAATTGATAATTCTAAATTGTCCATAGGTGTGGATATGAGTGCAAATGGTTGCCTGTCTCTCTGTGTGAGCCCTGCAGAGTGAGCAAACTGCTGTAGTAAATAAATTAAATCATTCAGCATAAGGCTTTAGTCTTAAATTGTAATAAATAAATGTTAAAAATGACCTAAAAGTTATGACAGCCCTCTGGCCAGACTGTCATGTAATTATAAAATAGAAAGGTTTTGTTGATTCGTAGAAAATGTCCTGTTTTTTTTGTTTTTTTTTCATAGACAATTAAAAGACAGGAACTTTTCTTTCATTTAGTTGTTATAACTTTGGTGTAGTATGAATGGCTATGGGGGAGGTCTTTTTCAGTGGGAGAAAAATCCCAAACTTGTCAAAATCCAAATTTCCAAAGCTGGCCAGTGGGCCAGACTAGAGTCTGTGATGGGCTGATTATCTTTCAAATAGACAGCTGGTCATCTCCTCCATGTTAGTCATTTCTTTAATTTTGCACCACGTTCAATCAATTTTAGCCAGATTTAGTAAAAGTTAACTTAATCATTTGCTCAAATGTTTATTTTTTTTAAATGCCCAAAGTGTGTTAGTATTCAAAAGTACACGAGCTCTACCTTGGCAAATCACTCAGCGTGAGAGTTTGTTTTTGTTCTTTGATTGGACTACTTAAATTATTGCGGGAGTAGCAAGCTTGGCGGCTCGTGCCATTACGCGCTCATTCTGCAAGCAGAGTGGTGGAGATGTGTATACGTTGAGATATTCAGCTATTTTAGCACGGGCAAAAGTTTTGGTAAGCTAACATTGCATTTTGTGTAATCTTTAATGATAACATGAGAGCATGTTTTCCAGTAATAGTATTCATGGCGTCTGACCGAGCGATAGGCTAGTCCTATTTCTTCCATGCTGTTTCCAGCAGTGGTTATTGAAAGGTCATAGGAAGTTAGTAACCTAAAACAAATTTGCTGTCGACAGCTCCAATGACTTTGTGCTCTTTTTGCAACAAAACGCTGAAGACATTGAGGGGTTATGTGCTGCATAGTAGAGTTCACAGGAACGAACCCCATAATTTTTTCAAATGTGTCGGTAGTGAATGCAGGCGTACATTTTATGCCTACGCGGCCTTTAAAGCCCATTTCTGTCGGGTTCACAATGTACCTGCATCCCCTATTGCTGGTAGAGCCATTTTTACAGACTTAAAATGTGCCACTACACTCTGTGAGCGCCAATTTCACACAGTGAAAGAACTTATATCCCACTTAAAACAGCATATAGTGGAGGGGCGACCTGTGGCATGTCCACACTGGTTTACTGCTCATATGTCCAGAAAACATAGAGAATTGTTGAAAGCATAAGCGACATGTATAGGGGGACACCTCCTCAGTCTTCTGCTGTATTTGCAGGTGAAGATGCTCCCCAGAGCTTAAATGAGGCAACAACAAATGAAGGCACTGAACTGCCACAGAATTTCAGTGAGGCCTTCCTTAGGAATGTGTGTTTGTTTTACCTAAAACTGCAAGGACAGCTCCTTCTTCCAGCTTCAACAATACAGACAATTGTTGAAGAGATGCAAAACGTGCATTTGTTGGGCCAGGATTATGCTTTAGGTAAATTGCATTCACTTTTAAAAAATGACTTGTGCCTAACAGATGACACTATTGTTAAAATCTGTGGTTGTATTAAGGAGTCAGATCTGTTTTCAACCTGTCATAAGGCCCCACTGAGAACGACATACACAAGAACTCAGACATTCCAAAAGATATTCAAATACGTAGAGCCTGAAAAATTAACATTAGGAAATGATGAAAATATGACACCACGGTTTGCCTGCTATATACCAGTGAAACAAACACTAAGCAGCTTATTAGAATCAGAATTATGGAAGAATTCAGTGTCACAGCAGTCTTGTGAAACTGACTCTGAGGCTTTTGGAGACTGTGTGTTTGTTTGCAGGTCATACTCCTGAAAACAGCAGCTCATCGCTTGGTGCCTCACCACAACCTCCTGAATCTTCACAATCTGTTTCACCTAAATCACCCTCAACCTCCTCCAGCAGCAGCCAAAGTCCTTGTGTAGACTCGATGGATACCTTCCAGATACCATGGAACAAGTTTCCAGAGGAATTGATGCAATCACTGGAGAGAGGAAAACGACCAAGTCCATGCATGAGAAGGGAGATTGTCCGGATTGTGGTTTCTGAGATGATGAAAAAAAGCTCTAGGATAAGTAAAAGGAACTCTAATGAAGTTGCCAGAAAGATGGTGGCAAAATATCCAAAATCTCTGCAAGACATAATAGAGGGAGATGTGATTGGTCCAGGGTATCACTCTCTAGTCAAGCAATTGGAGTACAGAATTGACAATGTGAAGCGATCTACGACCCCAAAAAGACAACGAAAGCATCACACTGATGAGTCTGACACCGAGTCTGTCCCTTCAGAACAGAGAGCAGCAATCCAAGACACGTACTGTATGAGTGCATTAACTGGGATGTGAAATTCCTGCCCCTTGGAGAGACTACAGAGAGCCAGCAACTGAAAAAAGTAAAACTTAAGATGATGTTTCAGAAAACTGATACAAATCTTGAAGAAGTCAAAAATCTAAATAAACTGACTTTCTACACACAGCGTAAACAAGTCAACCAGGGAAAAACTATAAAATACCTCATGGAAGAATGGCCATTTTGGTTTAGAGAACTTGGCATAGAAGTCGACTTCGAGGAACTCACTGGAATTGGACTTAATGAAACTTTGATACGCAACGACAAGAACAAAAAGCTCCTACAAGCTGTAACCAAGATTAAAGTGGTGAGGGGAGAGCTGACTGGTTGCTCTGAAGACGTCAAAGACTGTCCTGCTTTGATGAGAAAAAAGATGCGATGTTCTGTTATGTGGAGGACACATGCCTGGCAGGGGAAGTACAGATGGACCAGCTTTACTTGACTCCCACAATTGTGGTGTGTGGTAAGTTATTATTTTTGGTCTCTCATTCTGTCTTGTATTTTTCTGTTCCCTTTTTTATTTTTATTTTCATTGTATCTGGAAACAAATTTAAGTTGCACAATGTTTTGTTGCCATAATCCCTTTAAGGTTAGTCAAAGTGGCCTTCAAAGTACTTATATATCTCTCCCCTAAACCCGCAGATATATTGATATCTGTACTGATCATATTTCTTATTTGCTTTTCAGGACGGTCCTGTTATTCTTCTAAATGGTTTATGCTGAGCATGGACCGAAACATTGTATACGACAACATCACCTCCTTCATTTCTGCCCTGTGCATGATGTTCGGGAGCTATTTTTGCTTCAACATTCATTACCCATCCCAGCTGGCATCAAACCTGGAGTTTCTGCAGAGGTACTTCTTTTTGGATTAGTTTAGCTAGCACTTAAGTGGAAAAAAATAGTAGTTGTTGAGGTGACTTTGAGTTTAGGGGACTTCATTTTGCCATTTAAATAGCTTTAAAGTAATTGTTGGAATAAAGAGTTATTATGTTATTGATGTGAAGTTGTTCTCGATAAAATTCAACTAATCATCTTTTTTTCTTTTTTCCAAGATGTTTTTTCACCATCAATCCAGAGAAGGGCACTAAAGTGGAGAAGACAAACACATCCCGTCTTCACGTGAAGCCAAGAGTCCTTACTTTGATACAGGAACTTTCAGATTATGAATGGCGTGATGTCTGAACATGGACTAAACACACTAAGAGTTATTTAAGGGGCCACACTCACAGCATGAAGGTTTATTTCAGCCCTTTATCAGGTCAGTTTTTCAAGCTTAAGAGGCACAGAAAAGTTTCAGACAATGTTATTCTGTTCTGTATGATTGTTGGTTATGTAATTCCTCATTCGCATTCCTGTACCTTAATTTAAAAAGGATATATTTATATTAGTACAATTGTTCTATTTTGAAAAGGCAATACAGTAATTCTTATTGGCTGTTTAAAAGTTCTTACATTTATTAATTAAAAGTACTGCCAGGGGTTCTGTCATTGTGTTTTTGTTTTTTTATGAACACATTTTATTGAAACAATTGTGTTTCAGATGGATGTAACAGTTCACTGTACCACACTAAATTATTAAATTGTAAATTGTCTTGGCCTAAGCTTTTCAATTTATTAACTCTCAAACTTACATCTGGATTTGGTTTCCAATTTTAAATGCTTACATTTTGTCCATTGGGTTGCTGCATTTAATATATTCATTTGGATTTTTTCATAGACCAATAACTTTTTAAAGCAATAAATTCATAGCGTTATTTCTATTTTCACTTTGTTAGAAGTCAGAACAGAGTTCTAACTCAACTTACAATGAAAATTTAAAAATAAATTAGATGTTATCGTGACTGTAATGCATTAAAGTTGCAGACCTGCTAGAGGTACAGAACATCAGAAACCTCTTTTGAGTAAACCAGAAAAGACCAGAAAAATTCTGTTAAATAGCAGTTTTATAATGAGGCTTTCACAATAAAATGCTGTTGTATTTTATTTTTATTTTTCTGCAAAACTGAGATTTAGTGTACAATAAGCAGCAACATTCTGTAAATCTTACAGGGAAAATGTGTTTAATAGTAGTTTGGCCATGCTAATTTGACATAAAAGGGCTGTTGAATTTACTGGCTTGAAATTTATTTTTGGGGGGAATTATAATGGTTTTAAGCTGTAATTTTTACAGCTTTTTAAGTATTCTTGTTTCTAGTTCACAGTTTTTTCTACGGAATTATTCTGGCAACCACAGCTGCCAGATTTTTTCTGTAAAATCAACAGGATTTTTTTTTTTTACAGTGTAGACTGTCCAGGGTGTACCCGCCTCTCATCCTATGGTAGCTGGGATAGGCTCCAGGCCCTCTGAGACCCTGATAAGGATAAGCAGAAGAGAATGGATGGAGTTTAGTTTAATTGTTCTTCGTTTTTTATTAGTTTCAAGCAGGGGCGATTCTAGGATCAGAGCTTTGGGGGTGCTGAGCACCCAGAGAGCTGCCCAGCCAGGCAAGATAAATCATATGATTCTTAAATTCATCAAGTCTCTCTGTCCCTGGGTCCTTGTCTCAAAACATGACATCACTGTTTTGTACATTTTAACACAATTTAATCCCCACATTTGAGAAATAAAAGACAAACACTTTTTTGGAAAGTCTGTAACAAAACCATCAAATCTGATAAAGGTTATTTAAATGCTGCAAAAGAAGAATGGATTGGAATTAAAAAAATACATATCCTAACCTTAATTACTGGGGGAGAATAATAATTGATGCTCATAGTAAAAAGTAAACTGAGTGCATTTTTTGGACAGAGATTCACTTCTAATGTGTATGTATAATATAATACAGATACATAAAAAACACTCCCAAAACAGAATAAATTATTACAAATAAAAATCTTTACTGCAGACACTAATTTTACAAATTTAATAATACTAATTTTGTGTTGTAAGATTTATGGGTTTCATGCTTTCATAGTGGTCCTTGGGAGAGCTTGACATTTTATCAGGTGGTACACACTGTAAAAAGTTTGAGAAACACTGATAAGTGTATGTGTACTTTTGGAAAACATTTAAAGCTGCTGTACAGAATCTTTGAAACAAACTAGCTTAAAACATTTTTAAGAATATCAACAGAGCACTCTGCTTCTTATTACAGCTCCTCACTCCACCAGGGCACCATTTGGCACTTTCTGATAGTGTGCAAATGTGGCGCACGTACTGCGGCAGTCATTCAGACAACTGGACGGTCCAAAAGTTGGCCTACCTATTACTGGCTGAAGTTTTAGTAGAGTTGTGGCTGAACCACATAAAAATATATAGTTAATTTTAATCTCCCCAATCAATTATAATGTTATGTTGGAATGTTGTTAAAGAGGGTCAAAAATGTTTCAACCCAGTTTGTTTTGCAGATTCTGTATAGCAGCTTTAACATAGGGAGAACACAACTTCCAGTTTTTTTCTCTTTGTCAGTTTAACAGTTTCTGTTGTGCCTGTCACAGTTCCCTGTCTGTTTTCTTACCTGGTTCTTCCTGACCTTGTACTTTCTCCTCACATTCCCCTCTTACCTCTCTCCCTCTTTGGACTGACAATCATACACAAATAGATTGTATTCAATTAGATGAAAAAATACATTAATATGAAAAAATACTATTAAGATCACTAACAAAAAAAACCCCAAAAGGAAAATAACCAAACCACATGAACATCTAACAAAAGACATAAATATTGAAACACTGATTCAACATTATTCTTGATTGATGGATCATTTGATTTTAAACTTTTACCTGAATGTGGCTCCTTTAAAAAAACAAAACAAAAAAACGTCCTTATAAAAACGTCCTTATATCCATTATGAACCTGGCTGTCTCTCTGTACAAAACACACACACACAACAGGAGTTATAAGGTTAATGGGCATTCGGCCAGTTAGCTAGTTAGTATCCATTTCAAACAGGACAGTGGTAACAACAGTAGGCTACGGACAATTTTAAGTTTTAGGTTTTAAATAGGCTGTATACATTTCAATGGGAGCAACAGGGCGGTCAAATGTCACTGATTTTACTACAGTGTAGAAAGGATTGTGGGGTATCAAACATCGCCGGAAAACAAGTTTGTTTTTTTTTGTTTTTTTTTTTGTTTGTTTTTTTTTTACACCCAGTAATGTAATGTTTTTCAGTAAAAAGAAACATGGTCTGACTCCTACCTAACTATATAAAGAGTAACTGAAGGTTAAATGCAGCTAATATGTCCTGTTTTAAGCCAGGCACTAACACCTCTGCCCACTCACATCCTGGGCCATCTGACTACAGGAATTCGCATGATAAAGTGGGGCCAGGTTTCACAATGAGCTCACCCGAAACCCTGGCTGATTGAGACCCACACCCAGTTTCACACCTTGGCTCAGGCGATTAGAGGATCATCAGGGGTCCTTTTGTCCCTCTGTGGGGGGATACTCCCACTAGGTTTATATCTGGGACTCTCCACCATTTGACCTTAGAACTGAAGAAGCTTCTCGGATGAGAGGTGAAACGTCTTAAAGCAACTTAAAGAAGTCCAGACGCTTTGCTTTGCAAGCTCCTTTGACCATGGTGGTACATATGCGACGTGATGCTGAACACAGGGAGACTGAGGACTTAAATACACAAATGAGGAGATCAGGGGAAGTGGAGACACATAAGGAAACAGCTGACTAGAATGAACATAATGACGCCACAGTGGAAGTGTAAACTAAGCACATAGAAGATGGAAAGAAAACTTTCAAAATAAACAGGAAACATGACGAGACACAGACATGTCACGAACTTGACAACAAGAACCACAGACATGAAACAGACCCACGAAGCAGGGAGACTTAGAACAGGGGAGAAGACACAAAAGGATCCGCAAACAACAGACTAGAACAGCAACCTAGGCACAAATTAATAACAAAATACGATAAAACTCAAACACTGAGTCACACGGCCCAGTACCATGGCATTCAGTGTGAGTTTAACCTTTTAAATTATTATTATACAGAGGACATGTGTCAAAGGGGAGATTAAGGAAAACCAGGAGAGATATTACAATAAAGACACTTTTAAAAGCAGTTGACTCACAGTCTTGAAGTCATCTGGAGAAGTGTATTTATTTATTTTTGTTGCAAGTTTCCATTTTTTACTTTACTAAAATGTTTTTTTCACATTTGATTTTAGCTTTTTTTAGCCTTGGCTTGACTCTACTAACTTGTGAAAGTTATTATTATTTTGAAATTTGCTTGAAAACGTGTATAATTTATGTCTATACTGTATACACACTGTGCACAATGTAGTACAATGGGCCTGACAAGAGTTACACTACAATACAAAATACTTCACTTGTGAGAGAGACAGCACAAAGAAAAGATAAGAGAATGTCAGTCATGTCACAGTAAATGGTACTGCTGTAATACGGTATTGCTTCTTTGATGCACTTTGAAAATACCCCAACAGAGGTATTGGTTGTGCTTGATTTTTTTGTGTGTGTCTGCTCACCTCATCCATGGCCTCCTTTTCTGACGGTGTGGTCAAACGTGTCTTGCACTTCAAGCGAGTCTATGAATTGTGCGTCTGTCAGATCTGTTTTGTGCCGGCTTTCTTAGAGGAAGAAAAAAAGAAAGAGGGAAAATGTAGAGGGCAAAGAAGTATGCTTTTGTTTGTGTGTTTGCCATCAAATCATCAAAAAGTGTCAAGTTATGTCTGCAGGAAGCCTGATGTGAGTGTGATGGGGCCCTCCTCCGCCTGTCCCCTTTCCCCTGGTTCTCATTTCACAGGTGGACGAGCACAGTAGTTCCAGCCCTAATCCATCACCATGCATCCCGCCTCACATGTCCACGATGCACACCAACAGACATACATGCGTGGACACAGCACACGTACGAGAGAGCCGTGTCACCTGATGCACGGGACCTCAATGAAAAAGCAACAACAACAAAAAAAGTGTTGTTTAAAAAGGAGCACGTGTCTTTGTTCATTCATTCTTGAAACGAGGAGAAAGAGGCAATGACACACACATGTACTTACACACACTGCGATGAATCAGACATTTATCAGCCTGGATTTAAGAGCTCTCAAATTGTCCTGCATTTTATCTCAGCTCTGCCTCTGCACTTCACAAGCATACCTCTTGATACTCACTGCTCTCCACCCATTTACAGATCATTCCATGTCACTGACTGCTGCTGGTAGGTCCTCTGTAAGTACAGGGCACCAGCCTCAGGTGAAATCTTCCATTTTGACATTCACGCGGTTCGGTATTTGTGAAAAAACTGTTCGGTAGCACTTCTGCTATTAAAGATGGTGCACTGTTGTGACGAAATGTCAAAAGGAGCAAGGAAGGGGGAAGAAAGGAGACGGAACAGAGTGGGAGTGACAGAGCATCGGTTGCACTCTTGACTGCTTTGGTTTCATCTGATTCTGTCACCAGATTCTGTCGCCTCTGCAGTGTTCGTATAGGTTAGAAATTCCATGTAACCTGCTTATGCACATGCATGTTATTTCTGTATGTTTCTCTCTTTCCATTTTTATAGGTGCTGCATGGGAATTAAAAACCCCAGTCTTCCTAAGGGCTAGTATCCCTTTTTTTTTTTTTTTTAAAGCTGATGTGCACTTAACCTCAAAATGATTTTATAAATGCTCCCTTAATAACACATGCACAAGAAAATCCATCCAATTCTTCTTGCTACCTCTACCATGGGAGCAATTTAATACTTTCTCATCTCAAGGCTATTTATCTGTATCCACACCACTGGGGTTTTTCCTGTACTGTATGCCACACTTTTTTTTATTTTAACCAAAATTACTGTGTATTAAAAAGCAGAGTAGGCCAGCAAAAGCACTGCTGCCCACAACTTTGGCCCAAATACCACGTGCATTTGCAGATAACCTTGCCTGGTACTTAATTGATAAAAGAATGAGGAAAAGTGCTACTACAATAACAAAAAAATCTTTTATAACAAGTTATTTACCACACATTGCTGTTGCTCTCGAGGGTAGAGTCATAGTACGGTTAAAAAAGAAATACAAAGAAAAAGAAAGCACTCAGCTTTATTGTGTATCTTCAATAAATCTGCCTGTTTTCACTTCTTTAGTCTTTGTCCTCTGTCTAACGCTGTGTTCACTGTGTAAAACAATTTTTAAAAGTTTGTTTTTATAAATGATGCATGCCTCTGTCAGTCACAGCTGAGCAGTTCTGTACTGTTTCGTACTGAAGCCTTTGTATCACAATTTGATTCAAGTTCAAGTTTCATTATCGTAGTGCAGAACAACACTCTATGACTAAATTGCTGATGTTGTCCTTTTTATAAAAAGCAAACAGAAAAAAGTTAGAAATGAATGAATAAATAATCAAGTCACAAAAATAAAACAGAGTGGAAAGCGGATTATGAATGAAGCACCCTCGCAGCCTGCCTGAGGTAAGGAACGGCTTCAGCGTCTGGTAGCGCGACAGCTAATATTTCTGTAATGCTTGCCAGGCAGCAGCAAGGTGAACAGGCTGTGTCTGGGGTGGGTGTAGTTTTGTTGAACACACTGCTTTCTCTCTTTCTGGTCAGCCCATTGTCATTTCCTGGGGCATAAAATAATGCTGTTTTATGAGTTATCCACAAGGTGTCATTTGGTGCTGCACTGGGTTATGGCATTAGAGAGACGGGTCTGTCATCTACAAGCCTTCAATTTTCAAAGTGCAGGACTACTCTTCTGAAGGGGTGTATTGTACTTTGAGCCACGATCTTTCCTAAATCTAGCCAAGTACTTTTTAGTGTCTAAACCGAATCAGCAAGCGACAACGAAAGAGCAAATTGACTGAAAATGAAAAAAATCAGCAAGGGAAAATCAAAGTGCATCACACAAATGTCCAAATGGGATGAGAGCCGCCGTCTCATGAATGATACATCTGTGACATAACTCTTCCACCCCCCACCCCCCCAGCCTCCCAATGCAGGTTTTATAGGCCTTTAAAATGGGAAGAACCTGCCAGGAGCCAATACTGCTGGGACTATTGTGTTAAGGCACCCATGCTAAAAGACACTTAGTGCATAATGCTGAGACACAGGCAGCATGAAAAAGCAGAATTTGACTCTGGCTTTGTTTAGTGAGCAGCCTCAGATATATAGCAGGTGTACTTGGACACAATTTTTACAAGGTAATAGGCAAGTAGGTTGTTTCAAACGTGGTACAGAACTTGCTGCAAGTCAGTGAATTTCCTTTATTTTTTTTACAGGATCAGAAATTGCTGAAGATATCACTACGGGTGTGTGCGTTTGATGTATAGATTAAGGCCATATCACATTTGTCTGTGTCTCTACAAAGTCCTAGACTGTGTCCATGAAGGTGAGAGGGTTCTGGAGGGTTAAAGCAAAACCTGCATACCCCCCTTTCTTTCTTTTTTGCTGAACATAATTTGTGTTATCTTAAGTTTGGATTCATTGACTTTTTTCTGCAGAATGAATTTAGGACTGATCAGTTGCAATCAGTGGGTCTAAACTCTTTTTCTGTCTCTCTCTCATTTATTTTTGCAAATTATATGAAGAAAACTGACTATATTTGACACCCAGAAGCCCTCATTTTGTAAAACCCACTGAATTTGTATTATAAATCCAGTTCACCTTACTTACCATCTGCCTATTCTCACGTATAAGCCACTGACAAAGCAGGTTCTTTTTTCCACCCCAGGTGGATTTCATTACTTAATTATCATCCTGCTTTGCTGGCTATTTGAATGCACACTAGTTGAACCTATGAATAACTGAATTCAAATGGAAAAGCCTTCAGTCAAGGGAAAGAGGCTACTACTGTTATGTCTTGGATATGATTTACAGTAGATTGTTCACATTTTATGCATGCCCATGTGTACATTGGAAGGTTACTGGTTCTAACTATTGTTCCTCTGGTCTTGCTCTGGTCAGCATATACATTATCAATTATAATCTTAAGAAGGAAAAGCCAGAGATACAACATAAAGAATGAAATGAAGAAATAAATGTCAGACAGCTGAAGGCACAAGGTAGCTGAATTTAAACTTTAAAACATCTAATATATATGGACTCTTCATGGAATATCTGCTTCAACATTATGAATAGAAATAGCCAGAAACAGGTCATCTGGTGTTAAAGTGGTTTTAAGCTTTAGACAGGTGGTGTACTGTAAGTAAACTGCATCGTGTTATATTGCAGCGTTCTGCTTGGAAACTTGGGTTTTGGAATTCATGTGGATGTTACTTTGCTACCTACCATCCATGTGACTGGTCCATACTCTGTAACATGACACATTGTTCAGAAGCAGTTCAAAGATTATTACAAGGTGTTGAGCCAGACTCCAAACCCCCCACATCCCAAACTGATTGAGCATCCACAGGATGTGCCAGAACACGCCAGACACACACAGACCCCCCACACCATCAATAAAGTACAAGACACAAAAGATTAGCTGCTAGATACCTGAAAATCTCCTGTATGCATGCAGTCAGAGCAGTTTTGGTAACACAATAACTACAGTTTTAGTCAGATGGCTGTGCTGTTGTAGGTGAGTAGTGTATAGGAAATGACTAGCATCTGCATTTATTATGCCAGTACCAATGGCTGGTGGTTGCTTAGTAACTCTCATCTCAAGTTAAGTCTGCAAATGTTGACTTCCTCATATAATACAACCTTTGTGAAAAAAAACAAAAAAGACTTCACAGCACAAACAAAAGCGTACTATCTGTAGGAACACGTGAAGATGTTTTAAGACACAAATACAATGGAGAAACAACACTTTTTCTGTGTAGGTTTCTTATGTATCTAGATAGTATTCTTTCAAAGAAAAATATTGGCATCTACTATAGTTTTCATTCACCTCTGTTCTCCTTGCATACCATCCATTTTTATTCAAGTCAATTTGATTTAACAGTCAAATATGATTTCACATACTACAGGGATCACTAAGGACGCAAACTAAAGAAGCGTATGTGTTCAACAAGGAAGATTTGTATTTACTCATCTGGCTACATTTCTTGGTGTTTAGGCTGCCAATCTGTTTTTTACATCACTTATGCTGTCCCACACTTTCAAACTCAAATCTGTCATCATCACTCTGTACCAATCATATCCTTGCATGCTTTTTGCAAGCCAGTCTGCCTCTGTTTCATGTCCTGGATTCTGCTCTGCTATGTGGCATTGAAGTCTAATTGACAGATTCAGTAAATGATGTTTAGTTCTTTTAAATGATCTCTCCTTATTGAATTGTCAATTGGCCACTTTACAGCTGTTTGCATACTGTATTTATGAATTTAAAAAAAATGTTTTCACTCACCAAGCCAAATCTTTGAATCCAGCCATTTCAATCACTTCTACAGGCCTCAGGTGTGTAAAATCAATTAGCTAACAATACAGACTGCTGCTACAAACACCAGTGAAAGACTAGGTCGCTCTAAGGAGCTCAGTGAATTCCAGTGTATTACCTTGATAGGATGCCACAAGTCCGGTTGTTAAACTTCTTCACTACTAAATATTTCACACTTGTTAGTGGTATTATAACAAAATGGAAGAATTTTGGAAAGAGAGCAACTCAGCTACAACGTGGTAGGCCATGTAAAATCACAGAGTGGGGTTGGCTGATGCTGAGACACTCAGTGCGCAGTGTTCGATTTTCTTCAGCGAATAGTTACAGACCCCCAAACTTCATGAGGCCTTTAGATTAGCTCAAGAACAGTGCACAAAGAGCTTCATCAGTGCACTGCAAATTTTGAGATGCAATGATGTAAGCCATACCAACACTGGACTCTAGGAGAGAAGAGTTGCACTTGTCTGCCTGGAAATCTGATAGATCAGTTTGGGTTAGGCAGTGGCTACGAGAACAGTACTTGTCTGGCTGCATTGTGCCAAGTCTAAAATTTTGTGGAGAGGAGATTATGGAGTGGGGTTGCTTTTCAGGAGTTGGATGAGCAAGTTTGATGTGGAAGAAGTTGACTGGCCTGCACAGAGTCCCGACCTCAACCCGGTAGAACAGCTTTGGGAGACAGCTTTCTCATACAACATCAGTGTCTGACCTCACAAATGTGCTTCTGGAAGAATGGTCAAAAATTCTGATAAACCCACTCCTAAACCTTGTGGAATGCCTTCTCAGTGGAGTTGAAGCTCTTATAGCTACAAAGGGTGGGCTGACATCATATTAAACCCTATAGATTAAGAATGTCACTCAAATTCATATGCGTGTGAAGACAGATGGCCAAATACTTTTGGGAATATAGTGTAAGAGGAGGTACATTTCATACTCTAACCCTGCATGTACCCTCACTAGTATTTCCCATTACTTTTAATATGAACAAAAAAGTAATAGAAATAAAAAGAACCTTTCATGATTAGGAGAACAGGTACAGTTAGAACAGATGCATTGGGACTGTATCTATTCAATAGTTATTCATGTCATCAGTTCATATTTATAATAATGAATTCAGCTAAGTAATGAAAGGATTATTTTTGTTTAAAAGAATTCGGTGTAATTTGAAGCATAAGTCACCCCACTCAGCACTCAGATTGCGTTTTAATAGTGTTGATAAACAGAAATCACCTGATCTTAGCAATCTGCTTTGTTTTGATCTTTTGGTAGCTGAGAAATTTAAATTAATTAGCAACAAATGGCAAACTAAATTGAATGAAACACAGCAATCAGATTTGTGGTTTAAAGGGAGAAGAGCACAAGGTGATGGAATATGTTTGCAGTTCTTCTATGCAAAAGCGTGTTTCCTGTGGCACCTCGTCCTTTAATGATCGTTAATCCAGATGTGCGCTGAGGGCTTTTTTTTTTTAATGCCAAGTGGGAAATTGAATATCATCATTCTTTTGCTGAGGACTAATGTTGTGCCGTTGACAAGTTTGCTTACGTCAACAGTTTCTTAAATAAACCCAACAATACAACAGCCTTGCTATAAATTCTACAATTATTGAAATTCACAGTGTCATATGATTGACATTTAAAAAAAAAACAAATCTGCCCAGACTGTGGATTAATGAGATTTGCTTATGCTTGACATAACATGACATTTTCCCATTTAAAGCATATAATAATGCTTTAAGAACGTCTGTTCTATTCAGGCAGGTCAAGCTCAGCTGTTGTACCAGCAAACCTGGTATGCTAACACATCAACACACCCAGTTTGCCTGCTTTGTTCTGCATTGGGTCATGATGATGTATCTGCCTCCCACTTTCCATGTATAGAAGGGTGGAGCAGTGTGCTTTCTCCACCTTATGCATGTACTTTCATAAAATGCCCAAGCCAAGTTGTGGCTAAGCCGGGTTGCTGCCTATATAATCAAAATGTATTTATTATGAGATTAGATAGTACTTGCGATTGTTTTATTGTACTTTTTATATTTTACATTTATATTTATTATTGAATCTTGCACCAAAGGAGTGGCACTCCGATTTCGTTGTACTCTGTACAATGACAATAAAGGCTATTCTATTCTATTCTATTCTTTTCTATTCTATTCTAGATTAAGAAATACTTTAATCCCATATTTAGGAAACATTTGAAGTGACTACTACTACTAATAATAATAATCCATCCATCCATTCTCAGGTACTGGATTCAGTTAAATGTCTGTGTGATTGTATAGGAATTTCTTTTACTTATGTATTAATCACATTATTTTATTGTATGATGCCTTGGTGCCACTGGATTTTAACATGTCTCACACTCATACAGTAAGACAAATGGTGGGGGTCTAGTAAGGAAGTTGGGGGGAAGCAGACAACTTCACAGGAAGAATCTTTTGTCTCTTTGAGGACTCTGGGAAGGTAGCAAGGGAGTGTGAACCTTAAGGTGTGAAACAGCTGTGTACTGCCTTTTGTTCCTCAAGAAGGCATTTAACTGAGAGCCATGTTAGGCTCGAGAGACTCTGCTGGCCGTCTGCCCCGCGGTCATGCACGCTCTCCACAAGCGTGGTTTGTCTGTTCTTTGTGTTTTGATTAAAGAATGTTAGCTACCGCTCACCGCTCGTCTGCAGGCTTTATTTAATGGAAAACTTCGACAACAGTAATATTGCCTATAAAGGTATAAAGTCCTTGCTGTGTATACAGCTTTGACAGTCGGATGATGTCTTAATTTTTTTCCGAGTGAACTTTGCTCATATTGATCTACTTCTCTAAACCATTAGTCATCATTTCCAGCAATCATGACTGTGTAAAAATAGATGTGTAAAAAGAACAACACGTATGTGCTGCATATCTGTGTGTCTGTATAAGTGAGTGATTACTCCTAAAAAATCCTAATGTTTTTGTTCACAGCATTGTTTTTTTTGTTTCCTTGTTTGATTTTAAATATCAAAAAAACTCTTTGAAATTACTTACTAGGCCTGATGTCAGTGTAGCAGTGTTCTGTCTAATTCACATACCGAACTTTCAGGGCACGGATATATGATGATTGATGTTCACCCCAGGTGTGGCAATCGACCAGGTCTCTGTCTTTCTCTTTCAGTCTCTTGGTGGAGGCTTATGGTAAAGATGGCTTGTCAGGTGCCTCGTGGGCACTCGCAGTTCACTGCAGCTGAGGAGAATAGACATCTGGTTGACAGCCTCTCATTTTTACTGTGAACAGGATTAGGTCCACCGCCTGGAAATAAAATTATTTTACTCCACCCAACAAATCGGCAGATGAGAAATCAGCTATGAAAGATCCTCATCATTAGCCATCTTAAAAGCTTGCACAGGCTTTGTGAAGATTTTGCAGTTGTAGAGTTTGTTTCAGCATCACAAACCAGGCGATTTGCATCCATCATTAGCCTCACTCAGACAGAAGATACTTTCAATCCTTTTCCTAAAACACTTGATCTACAGTAAGCTACTGTCCTTGAATACCATCAAGGCTTTGTTTCATATTTCACTTTAATTATTTAAAAAATACATTTTAAAGTTGGTTAAAGTACATTTTTACATAAAACATGTAGGCTAGGTTTTGTTTGTAGTGTAAAGTCATCTTTCACTAACCTTTTTAACCGCCTACCCTAACAACACAGTGCGTATTGGATTTATAAGCTGCACAAGGTTTGATGGAAGGAAAAAGAACTGTCATGTTCTTTAACTGCAAGGTACTGGCAGTTCTGATTTACTTTTATAACAGGGCTTCTCTTACACATTTTACTTTGGCAGGCTGTTCAGGTATGTTTTTGTTTTCTCATCAGTCCCTGAGAGAGACACCAGTAGTGATCGCTGCTAACCAGCTGTCCCTGCTTCTTTCCATCTTGTGAGTCTGTGCCACTGGGCTAGCTGGGCATGCTGCTTTTCAAGTGAGTCTCTCATAGATCACCAGACTCCATCCAGCTCCACCAGGGAAACTCTAAGCTGGACCTGGTGCAGGTGGAGAACTACTTCGTGTGTCACCAAGGATGCGCAGCAAAACAAAGACTACCATCTGCAATCGACCTACAGGATAAGAGACTCACTGGCAGGTACCTGGCTATAGTGCTTGATACGTGTAACAAAATACGTTGCACTATGGTGTTCTTCTCTCTCTCTCTCTCTCTCTTATATAAATATATAATGTGTGTCTCCATGTGTTCATTCCTTGTATGCTAGTTTGTTCAAACCCTTGCCAAGAATTGGAAGCTTCTTTTCCCATTTTCCTTTTCTCCATCCTGCCCTTGACTGTTACCACACTTCCCTGGACTAATCAAGCTTCACTTGCAAAAAGCATCCCGACTGATAATCAGAACAGTTGTGATTTAACGTTAGCATTCCTGCTTGTGTATCTTGTATTTGCAATGTTTGTATCTCTTGTATCACTTGCTGTCTAATACTTAACTTGCCTGTCTTGTGTACTACCTTCTTGTTTGTAGTGAAATGCTTCTGCTCATGGCTATAAAGGTACTCTGAGCTTGGAGATTGGGTCAACTCGTCAGAAAGCTATCCAGCTGTTCTTAGGATATTTAAAAGTGTAACAGGAGACAGAGCATTCAGCTTTCAGGTCCCTCTTCTATGAAACCAGCTCCTAGATAGAATTTAGGAGACAGACACCCTCTTCACTTTTAAGAGTAGGCTTAAAACTTTCCTTTTTGATATAGCTTATAGTTAGAACTTGATAAGGTGACCCTGAATCCTCCCTATGCTGCAGTATGCCTAGTCTAGTGAAGGCTTCCCATGATGTTTCTTCTTTGCTAATCTCTTTTCATTCACTTTGTGTTTATACACACAAACTCTGCATTTAATCGGTAGTTATAATTAGTCTCTGGCTCTGTTCCACAGTGTGTCTTTTGTCCTGATTCCCTCCCCTCACTCCCAACCGGACAAAGCAGATGGCTCTCCTTGAGCCTTGTTTGGCCGGAGGTTTCTTTCTGTTAAAAGGGAGTTTTTCCTTCCCACCGTCGCCAAGTGTTACCCGTAGGGGTCGTCTGATTGTTGGGGTTTTCTCTGCAGTGTTGTAGGTTCTTTATCATACAACATAAAGTGCCTCAAGGCAAATGATGTTGTAGTTTGGTGCTATTTAGATAAAAAAAAAAAAGAATTTGAATTAAATAGATTTTCAGTGTCTGCAGTTATGTGTGTAATACATGAAATTTAATCTGGGAGAATACTTGATTTGTGGTTAAGTAGTGCCTATTTGACAATTTGTTAATTTTAAAAATGGAAAAAGTAAAAATAAATTCACAAAATTCATGTTTAGTGGTAGCGCTGATCACCACCGTGATGGCCACATGTAGAGCTGACTCAGCTTGTATTATTTTCCAAAACATCGTAAAAGTAGGACAGAGTACTGTAAAGCCTTTTCTCTCTTTACAAAATTCTGAAATTTGTGTCGCAGCTGTGACAGAAACAAAATGGCTCTGGAAGCAGCTTGTTGACAGGAAGCCAAACAGACACGCCTGCATGCACCAGTTAGTTATTTCTAGGTTACATTTTACTTCAATTTTTTTCTCATTCCACTGGAAGCTTGGGTTGGCATAATGGCTGCTGCCTGCTGGTCATTTTCCCTTTCTCAATTTTGTTGTTGGGGTCTCTTGGCTGACTAAGTGCTCCAAATGGATTCCGCCTCCTGCCAGGCTCCCTCTTTCTTCCTCTATCTCTCCCTATCTCTTTGTGGCTCACTCCCACCCTTCAGCCACTGCTCTCTCTCATAACATTTTACATGTTAAGAAATAAAATTGGGCCAGTAGACAATAGATGTTGGAAGATGAGTGCGGAGTGAAGCGCATGCACTGGAGCTAATGGCCACCAAAGGACTTAGAACCACAACCCAGAGATAGGCTTTTCATTATCTAGCAGGTCAATATATAAATATAAACTTGCTTATTAGCCAAAGCGACAAACTGCAAACCATAATTAAATTATACTCCACAAACATTTCAAATTCAAGACTACTGCGTGGTCATGTCACATCTTTGGATGTGTATAAGTGCTGGAATCAACTCAACTTTTTCTTTCTGGAGTGAAAACAAAGTAATGTTGGAGGAAGCAAGCTGGGAAAAAAGGAAGAAGAAAGAGGATTTTAAAGTTAAACTGCAGGCTGATATTTTTGCCTCCTGTCTTTTTTCGTCTGTGATGGGCTGGCAGCTGCTGCCAATGCAGGCTTCCAGTTCAACAAACATCTGGGTGTCTCAGATCTACTTTGCCTGCTAAATGCGTGCAAAAAGAGCGAAGCAGAGAGGAACAAGCTGCATAATAACACTGGTCTAAAGGTGAATGATAAAAATGTGGTGGAGAGGAGAGTGAAAATAGAGGGAAAAGGAGCCGCTGCAGTGCTGCAGTACAGTTTATTGCAATATCATCAACAGTAGAATTTGAATATGTAAAATGTTTTTAAAAAGGGAAATAAACACCACTACATGCTGACTTCACAGAAGATTCTTTAGGCAAGCATCTCAATTATATAGTTTTGTGGGGGGTTTTGTCTTTGTCTTTCTTTTTTCCCCCCCTCAACCATAATCTCTTGATTTGGATGTCCATATGCAACTCATATAGACATGTATCGATCAGGCTTTTTATTTTTTCCAGTGTTTTGGTCTTATCTACTGTGCAGCGTTTGGGCAAATGCCTAAATCATCCAGCACGTATTCCAGGTGGTCCACATATCTGCATGATGCTTACGTCCATAGTTGATTGGATTCCGTTATCTCGGTAATTGTTTTAATCAGCCAATCACAATTAGTCTGCAGGAAAAATGGACTGAGAGGCCGGAGGAGAGAGAGGCAAGGAGACAAGGGGGTGGAGGGGGGCATTACTAATTGTGCTTTTTTTTTTCCCTTCTTCTTTTTCTAGAGTGCTTTATTTTCATCCTGGTGAATGACCGAAAAAACAGGCAAACTCAATTCATTTTAACTGAGGTCAGCTTGTAACGAGCAACTGGAAGATCTATTTTTGTCACAGACAAAATGCATTATCAGCCCAGCTGTCAGTCAGGCATCTGCCATCTAATTGCGTCTTTTTTTTGACCCAACAATAAAGCCCAATGAACACGAGTGCACTCTTTGGAACATGAAGTGGTTTACATAGAAAATGCTGAATAATGTTAGACCCCAGAGAATTGACTGAATAGCCTTACAGTTCTATTTTTGCATGAAAGGAGGTCTTGCTTTTGGTTACGTGTGGCCATTTTTTCTTCTTTTTGCAAACATTTTGGTGAATAATTATTGAAAAGTTTTCATTTTGAGAAGCATATACCCAGAGTAGCTTAACAATTTTAATCACAGCGTTGATATGCAAATCATTTCACTGATTGGTGCAGTGGGAATAAGTTGCCTGTTTTGAATTGATAATGAACTCAATTTCCTCATTTCAGCACCTAAAAAATTGCGATCCCGGGGAAAGGATTATCAGTACTTCTTTAGCTCTGAGTAAGCTTGACTCCTTATCAGCTAATCAGACTACTCTAAGGGGTATTGAGGCAGTAGTAACATTTTAGCGCCATAATACTTTTAGTGCTTTCTTTTTTCTTTGTTCTTGGATGCTCTTGAAATTCACAGTGAATCTTTTGCTTTAGTTTGAAGCTTAAACATCCAATTCTCCAAAATATTACTCAGTCTAAGGCTGTAATCCATCAGTGCTGCTTGAGCAGTGCTGTTTATTTTAGGACGTTTTTAAAATCTATTGATGCTCAAAGAAGGAATTGATGCTTTTTTGTGTCTCTCGTGTTCAAAGGAAGATTTAATGGGCTGAGAGATGCCGAATGCTCTTAAGCAGGTCCTATTCACTGTGTATCTCAAGTATATCTCAAATTATCAAATCAGAAAGGTAGCAAAGAACATATAACAAGAGTGTATTAATGCATCACCCAAGAATTCCTAGAAAGTTCACAATGAGTAATACGGTTATTTTCATCTTTTTTTTGGTGTTTGCATAATCATTGTTAAGTGTTTGTTCATGTGAAATGATTATAGATTAAGTTTAATTTCATTTCCTACTGCACCCACACTGATTTGGCTACCTTTTCTTTTTAATTCCAATGATAACGTTTTACAGTATAATATCTGAATTCAGCTGTACATTAGATTGGATGCCAGCAGCTGTAGCACTGTTTTAGGTCTCCTGCTTTATGGTGTCAATCAGAGCAAGAGTGAAACTGAACTGAAAATAGAATAATCAATCTCTTCCTGATCAATTCTTGAAAAATACAGGTGCCCCACTTTCTCCTATCCTTTATTTTTAAATGTACCTACGTTTATGTTTTATCTGTTGCATCCCATGGGATTCATAGCCAACACTGGCTGCCTAAAAAGGGAATCTTTTAATGCTGCGCTTGTTTCCACATTTAAGTGCATAGTGAGTATTTATAGTTTAGTTGTACAAAATAGGATCTAATTGCAAAATGGAAAAAGAAGGAAAAATATGGAATGAAAACAGCTTCTGCGAGCATGCCCATACGTTTTCTAAAATGCAGCTAAGCAATCCACTGAAAGTGATGCATGTTTAAGTTAAGCTGAGTGAAATATATTTTGTTATTTCTCAAAGCCTGCGAGCATTAAAGCCAATGGTAAATTAAAGTCTTATATTTATTTATTTAACATTGTCACCTAAGGCATTTGTGTGTTGCTGTGAGCACAGAGGCACCATTACTGGCCTGTAAGGATTGTGAATCATGCAAACCAACTCCAAGAAAAAGAAATATGGAGATGAAAATAAGCGTAAGTTGAAACTTCCATCTGAAGTAACAGGAACTCGTTTTTTATGGAATCGATTTTTCATATAGTCATTATAATATATACTGAACTTATCTGAGCTTGTTTGTGCAAACTATCATATTCTTCCTTTGGTTTATTTATTTTTTAATCCCATGACTTTTGCTTGCTACTGCTTCGGTTTTGTATTTTAAGCATCACTTTTGTTCTTCAACTAACCTAGCTCAAGCCTACAACTAAAATGTATACATATAAAACAAGGTGTATTTTATTTAACCCTAATCTTTTGCAAAACATTAAAGGCAACCTATAACAAGGTTTTCACTGCTGTGAGACAAAGATGCTTAAATTAAGTAGAATACCTGGGATATCTCTGGGGAGGCCAAACTGATAATGTTTGATGGTGTGTTTTTTTTAGTCCATATGGTTTTACTACAGTGTTTGCAGTGTGCTGGATATCACTTGCATGCTTAAAAAAAATAAGCTATTGCTAATGAGACACTTTAAATATGCAGGTTTTTTAAATTTATTTTTAGGACTGACACTTCTTCTTTTGTCCTCCAGCTTTCCGGTTTATAATATACTTAACGATTATCAATAGCATTTTTAAAATAAACTTTGCAAAATACACAAAAATGTGGCTCTTTGGAAGTAAACTTTAAACAAATGAGGGGTGACTCAAGATTTTAGCACAATACTGTACATCATGGTCTTTCAGCTGACATGATGAAGTTCCTGATGTTAAGAGCATACCAGGCTACTGAGAAGGCTGATGTCCAGTCATGTATATGTCCCTTTGCTTTTAACTGTACCAGTGGCAGAATATCCAGTACATGAAAGCATTAAGTCCTTTATCGACTTCATGCCAGTTACATGAAGAACTCTTTGCTAACCTCCCTGCAGCACACAAAGTATTTGGCATTTATCTCTGTCTGCCACAACTCTTTTTTTTACTGAATATCAATTAGCTTTACCTTTAAACTTTGTTTTCCTCATCTCACATGATCTACCACTTTGTGTGAGATGGGCTGATTTTCTTTGTAGCCATAAATCCCATATGATCTCTAGAAAAAGAAAAAAAAAGATTAAGATGTGTGCAGAGATATCAGCGGTAGAGATAGTGTTTGAAAGGATTTGGGATAGGAGGGAGGAAAGTGCTTGCGAAGACAAATGTTCCTGTTTGTCCGTTGTTCTCAGATTCAGGTCCATATCGTAGCTCTGGGTTATATAGGCTGCTTTATCATTTCAGAGGGAAACAGACTTTTCCTCATCTTTCTCTGACCTCCACTCCTCCCCAGGTTGCCACCCAGAAATAGGGATGTGAACAATTATGTAGTCTTCACATCTTTCCTCTTTGCAACCTGAGAGATGGATCAATGAGGACAGCACGATCACAAGAGCAGAGGGGTTGGAGGTGTTGGTTGGCTCAGATATGGATCAAATTTAACTTGGCATCCAGCAAATGAATCCCAGAGGGGGTACTGGGATGGAGAAACCTTGCAATAAATCAATTTTAGCTCAGCATGCATACTGCAATCAGGAAAGGGTGAGGGGACAAGGTGGTGAAAGAGAAATCAATCAGCTTGGATGATCTCAAAGGAAAGAGGTTTTTTTTTCAACTTTAAAAAAAAAAATCTCACTTGTTACACACTGACATGAACAAACTGGCACTTACATGTTCTAACAGAAAGAACAGCAGGTAGATAGAGATGTGTCAAACCATGGGCAGACTGTGTTTTTGCCTAGCCAGGCTACTGTGTGTGTGTGTGTGTGTATGTGTGTGTGTATGTGTGTGTGTGTGTGTGTGTGTGTGTCTGTGTCTGTCTGTCTACATGTGATACGAAGTCAGCAGGAGTCTAGATTGGATGGTGTTATGTAGTGCACAGTCAACATGAGTCCAGATAGTAAAGGAGGAGAATGCCATTAGAGATAGGAGGCTTATTCTGTGGCTGTCTCTAATGCAAGGCTACTGAGCCAGTCAACCACAGCCTGCTTATCATGTTACACAATAGTACACGCACATCACAGTTTTCCTCAGGCAGTCCATCCAACCTCTTTGACATAAAAAGGTAGTAATTTGATGTCCATTCACAATAAAACACATCAGATGAAAAGATGTCTGAATGACGTAACCGTGGAGTTGCTGTATATGTGTTAAGCACATGTCTTGTTATTTCTTATTCATATCAAATTTTCAGTAGCCAGTCACTAAATATGCTGTAAAATGACTGTAATCAACCACAATTTAAATTAACCTGTCTTATATTTTGTATCATAACCTCAGGTTAAATCATGTCGACAGGATCACGTAGTGTTTACAACTTTTTCTTGTTTTAATCAGTGATTCGATGCAACTGCATTAAATTCTACTGCATAAAATTCCCTATTTCTTGAAATCTTCTCTCCCCCCCTCCCCCACAAAATAAGCAATAGCAAAATTCACTATTGGATTTCCCAATTGACATGACTGTGGCAGATAAAAGAAGTGCCCTCCATCAAGAAAACTCCCCGGTGGCTGCAGCCTCCCCAAGTAGGATAGGGTGCCCCACCAGTCTCCTCAGGAATGGTTTACGAAACGTGAAAAAGAGTAAAAGACATTAACCCAGCAATCAGATTACCCCGAAGTCTTTCAAACTTCCAAGTAGGTCCTAGTTGAAACAGAATAAGACTCATAGTAACTGCAGCTACCATCGTAGTCACTAATACAAGTGCTTTTGTCCACTCAGTGCTTTATATTTTTACTTTTCTCTGTTTTAGTCTGCACCAGATGGTGAGGGAAATATCAAGGTTTTCAACTGATAAATGCTCCATTACATTCATCAGCTGCTAGCAGATGAATCAGCTAGCTGATGAATATAATGCCTGCCTGCTTTCTGTTGTGGGCCAGTTAGTGAACAGTGAGTTTACCGAAGCTTTTTCAATAACAGCTGCTTGTTGTGGATAATGGGAATGCCGGAGTGGAATCAAAATAGTAAAACTGCACAATGTAAAAGCAAAACAGTAAGCTGAAGGCTTTTAGATTATACTACAGTATAATATACTTTCTTAACCATGTACTAAAATTTTTACAAAAAGTGTTACGGCGGGTATTTTAAGTTATAGTAATCATTCCTGTCCTTGTGTTGTTACTATATATGTACCTTAACTCTCCCTGTATATGAAGTCTTTGCTCCTGGTGACATTTTGATGTGTTATGGCATTTATTGATGTGTCCTGAAGCCCATCACTAAGACTCTGTCTGAGATTGTGTCCACTAGGATGGAAGGGTTTAAGGCGGAGTGGTGGTTCGGGGTAAGTAGTAATACGATGGCACCTATCCAAGATGGCGGCCAACCAAACCGGTTTGACAACCGGTTTGACCGGTTTCGTGCGTGTGCGCATGCGCGTTCGGCAAT
>NW_005187431.1:2160109-2165852 GCF_000239375.1 Pundamilia nyererei
AGGTGTGGTTGTGTTTATGTAGCTTTAGAGAAGGGTGTTGTGTTTGGACATTGGGGGACCTGGTGGTAACGTTTGTGACATGTGTTTTAGCATTTGAGAAAAACTGTAATTAAAAACCCTATGGTTTGATTAAATTAAAACCCCGTTAAAAACACATAAACACATATAACCCCTCTGATCCCCTGTGGTATTTCCACACCTGAACGCGCATGTGCACACACACACGAAACTGGTCAAATCGGTTTGGTTAGCCGCCATCTTGGACTAGTGCCATCGTATTGCTGAACGCGCATGCGCACACGCACGAAACCGGTCAAACCGGTTGTCAAACCGGTTTGGTTGGCCGCCATCTTGGATAGGTGCCATCGTATTACTACTGGGGTAGATAAGCCAGCGTTGCACACGAGTGCTTCATTTATGATGAAGTGGTCCAGACAATTACATTAGAGGCACAACGAGAGCCCCCGTGTTACTTTCTTGCTTTTCCCCTCACTCTGTTCCTTTCTCAGCCTGTTCACACTCAAAATGCTTCATGCATAATTCCTGGCGAAATGCAACGAGACACCCCTTCAAACGTTATCGGACCTGCAGTCAGGGACATGAACTTTTGTGCATTCTACTTTTCTTTCATTCCTTTCATGGTTCACCAAAAGAGTGAGGAAGATTTATGATGTGGCACCAGTCAGCTTCAGCACCTGCACGTAACATCCCACTGTTGAGAGTAGCTCTTCACTCTTTAGCGGAGGCTGTGATTTAAGAGGAGTAATTGACTGGAAATGGACTCGCGCAGGTGAGATGCTTTATGGCCCAAGAGTCGTCTAACTGCGGATGATTCTTACTTGATGGAGAAGAGGAAGACTAAAGGGAAGAGGGTGTTTAAAGAGTGACACAGCACAGGGAAGTCTTAACAACCAATTAAATGGCATGTTGAGCCTCACAATCTCTTTTTGTTTTTACTGCAAACAAGATGAACTGCAAACACACAAATGAAATTATTTCAACCTGCTGCCACTTTTCATCATTTTATTTTATTTTATTTTTTAAATTTATTTTTTAGCAGAAATAGAAAAAGAGAGAAAAAAAACAGATTTCAACTCTGAATATCACATTTAATTACTTGTTAAAATTGAGATATGCAATATAATCTCCCATGAATATAATCCTCCCCAGCAAGAGCGTCTTTGACGTGATGGGACTTTTTTCCCCGCTGCATTTTGCATCGGGATTAACCTGTGACTGCTATCCCTGCAAATCCTCTATTATATCCTGAATGTTTGTAATTCATTTTGTCTAAGTACTTCAATTTTAAAAGTGAGGTAATCACAACAAATACTGTTTCATTACGGACGCAAACAGATCACAAAACAGTCTTTCTTGTACCATTATTAGACTGTCAGCCAGATGCCAACCGTACCAACCTTTCTTTTCTTTTTGCTTTCACATCTGTGTTGAAAATTTCTCGCAGCTCATTAAACACTAACCAATAAAGATATAATTAGTAATAAAACCCACATCCTCATTATATGTTACAGCAGAACCATAGCAGCACAAAAGATGGCCACAGACTATAACCACAAAAGACGGACAGGGTAGCATTATGCTGTCATATCATGGAGTCTGTATGTTTTCCTGCGCATAACTTCAGTGGGTTCAGCTATTTAGTGTTTTAAGGACTCCTGAGATTTTTCGGGGCAGGAAGAGAGGAGGGAAAATGAGATGCAGAGTGTTGCTGCCCACAGGGAAACAGGCTTTGACATATGTGAAAGTACATAGTTCCTTTGAGGGTGGGGGGGGGGGCAGAAGAGTGGAGGAGAGAGACTCCTTGGAGCTGTTGGGAGAAGGGTGTGATCATTCTGTCATAGAGCATTACTGTCGTATTCCACACACGCACGCACGCGTACAGTGCACATGACAGTGAATGTTTACAAACAGCAAATTTGAAATGCTGATGTATGATGTCATGTGGCAGCTCTTGTGCACGCCAGCACACACCTCCGCATACACCTGCAGCCCGGTGAGAGCCCCCTAAGGTGGAACCCTATGGGGGCTGCCATTTACTGCACTAGCACTTGTCACCTGGATCATGCACAAAGAATAAAGCAAGCACATCACCTCTGCTCTCTTCCACAATGCCCCCTCTCTGAGGCGTTTCAGACCAGCCAGCTATGATAATTCAGTACCAAGAGACTGTGCTGCAGTGTGTCCCAGCTAAGCAACCAGAAGCTTGGAAAAAGCTGTGAAACTGAAAAAGGAAATATCTCAAATCAGGGTCTTTTCTTTTGTTTGCTTTTACAGCTTGTCCATTTGGTGAATAGAATGAGAAATAGCGTGAGTGGTGCAAAGGAAACTTAGGGTCAGTAAGATTTCATTTGCTTTAAAATGATTTAAGTAATGTGTAAAGCTAAATCAAAGTCACTCTCAAAGTATGTACCGCATTTATTTTGTTTTATTTCCAATGCAGGAGTTTAAATATGATTTGCAAGATTTTTGGGGGGGATTTCACTGCACAAAAGCCCCCCCCCCCCAAAAAAAAAGCAAAAAGAGGATATTGATGGGGCTAAATTATGGTACATTTCTCTGTAAATTAACTTTTTGCTTTGCTTTGTTTTTAACGGTTGGGCAGCTTTAAGGATAAGATGATTAGCATGGAGGGGCTTTCAAAAGCACAGATAAGTGCATTAGCAAACAGTGGGACCATTAATCTTAGTGGGGGATTCTCATATAATTATTTCGCATGCAGTTTTATTTGGGATCCTCATAGGGTGATGATTGTACCCACTCATTCTAAGTAAATTACTGCTGACAGATTTGCAACTTTTTTTTCTTTGAAAGAATAAAAGGAAGCAAAGAGAAGACTGCAGCTAGAAACCCTGCTGTCCATTTTTAAAGATCACAAGAACAGGAGAGAAATTGTCAACTGGACATCCACTGCTCTCATTTTTGTCTTCTCTTTCTTTCTCTCTCTTTCTGGGGACATTCCAAGCTGTCAGCTATAAATTTTCACACCAGAATCAGACCTCAATCAGTCCCCTAAAAAGAATGATATCTGCCTTCCACATTGCAGCCATCTCTGCGCCTGTTTATATCTCCTCATGTATCATTCCTGATCATTCGCCTTCTTTCACCAGTACCTCCCCTTCACCATCATCTTTTCCTCCACACAAGCAGCCCCCCTGCTACTTCTTCTTCCTCTCTCTCTGTTTCCCTTCTGGTCAGCTCCTCCTCTTTCCTTTTCACCGCCCTTTTTTTCCTTGTCCCACATCTGTGTTCCCTTCATCTGTTCTTTTCCTTCAGAGCTCAGCATCACTTCGGCAAACCTAAATGACTTGAATGTCATAGAAATCTTTCCTAATTCCTTATTTGCCAAAATGCCAAAACCTCTCTGAAGCATCTGAAATACGTGTGAAAACAATATATTTTGCAAGAAGAGAGATGAAACTAACCCTATTAGTAAATAAATCTGTCTGTTCTTTATCCATCTGCAGTTGGTTTTATGTAGCCTATGGCTGGGGTTCAAACTGTGATGGAGTGCCAAGACGAAGGCTCCATCAGCAGCATTGTAATTCATGATTTAGATGCATAAAACAAGTCCTTCGTGAAATAAACAGAACATGCCCATGGTAAAGAGAAGCCTTGGCCCCTCTGCTATAAATTGCCTTCGTAAAAGGACACTTTGATATTCCAAGCTTTATTAGGATGCCCTTTCTTTTGCCATTGTATAGAGAAAGTAGGAATCGGGGGAAAGCTATGGAGATGATATAAGAATATAAGATGATAGAAGGCATATAGAGCAGGGTTTATAGTGAAAGATCAGCTTTTAAATATTTATGAGAATATCATCTTGCTTATCATCAGCTTAGAAGAAAGCTATATTTATAGACAAATGTGATTGGGAATAGATAGCACATATTAAGGACTAAGCAAATGAAAGTGTATGAAAACATAACACTTAAATATTTTTTGTTTTCATTTTTGACATGGCTTCTTCATTTTCCCAATCTCTTGCAGAGTCAGAGGCAGGGAGTGATAGAAAGATGAGAGCAAATGCAAAATGAATAGGCAACATCTAATATTTATTTCTGTAGGAGACAGAGCAAGAGTCGATTGTAAACAGAAGGTTGCCTAATAACCATAGGGGAAATGGGGATTGTAAAAATGAAATGCAACTGCATATATTGATAAAAAAGGCCCACACTGCCAGTCAGGAATATATTGAGCAGCTCATTAGTTGAACTGCATCCTGCAGCCACTAGTGATTTTCTTGACACTTACTTTCCCACTTAGATATACTGTGAAATAGACACCAGTAGAAATGTTTGAACGATTCAAAGAGATGATAAAACTTGCTTCATGGCATATAAAACAAATGGATTCTGCTCTTTTCAGTTTTTTTTTTAATCCAAAAAATATAGATTTTTTTTGTTGATGATGTGCTAAACGAGCTGATGAATAAGAGGATTTATATATTTTTAATTCAGTGTAAGGCATCGTAGCCTGATTGTATTTACCTCAATGGAACTGAATGAGAAGAAAACAAAGAGGCATGCACAGAAGGGGATATTGACAATGTGTCGGGGAAGAGACGCAGATACACTGCGAGATCTCTTTTCAATCCACTTGTCTCCGGGTATCAATAGCAAAAGGTCCTCAGGGATCACCACTTAGATCAGACTCTGCTTTGGAGCTTTATACACTGCCAGCCTTGTAACAATTTGTTAGAGTATTGGATGTTAGCGTGACTTAGGTAAGGCTTACCAAGAATCAATGAGTGCAGAACACAAGAATAAATAACTACCAGTTTAAATACCAGTTAAATTTATTTCCTGTATGCACTTGATGTGATGGCCAGTGAAATTCAAACTAGAAAAGCATTAAATAACAATACAAATTTTCCAGGTTGCACTGGATAACACAGGTTATACTAAACATACAGATACCGACTTTAAAACAAAGTTTAAACCATCTGAATTAGACATGTCAGCTTGTCAGAGGGAGGCATATGAAATTCTGTTGCATAAATAAACCGTCCTTTGGGAGGGTGTGCTTGGTTTATAACATAAGAATAGTGCAGCTTAAATTCCTTTTCTAAATGCAACTTGAGCCGTGCACTACATTTTTTTGCATTTCTAATCTCCATTCAATGCATTTAAATGTGTTTGGTGATCCCCTGACTGTTCATTTTCCAGCCTTCCATCAGGTTCACTTGTGTGATTTAGAGTGAAATATTTCAACAATTACTAGCTGGATTGCGGTGAAATCCCCACTGGGATGAATTATAGCCAATGAACCCTTGATGTTTCTTATCATTGTTCATTCTCTTTTCAAGATTTCAATTTCTACAACTGAATACCTGCATAAGAGGCAACTTTCCCACTAGCATCACCTTTATGTTTAGCATGGTATTATGTAGTTAAAAGATACTTGTATGCTAATGTCAGTCAAAGTTGTTCCTCAGGTTAAAGAATACAATGACTAGTCTCCACCTAAAGGCTGATAGACACGTTAGCATGTCCAAGATTCCTGCTAGTTAGCCTACAGGGTGTAAAACCTGGGAACTTTCTGTGTGGGCTTTAACCTTCTTATTATGTTAAGGGTCAATTTGACCCATTCCAGTTTTTGTGTTGACCAAAGTACTGGTCATCCTTTCTTTTTCTTCATGAAAGCTTCTGACTTTTCCTTATCTGGGGTCATGAACTGGTGTGTAAAATATGGACACTTTGATGTGTCCTGGAATGTCTCTGCA
>NW_005187431.1:2167303-2201002 GCF_000239375.1 Pundamilia nyererei
GACAATCTTGACAAAGTCACAGCGACATACAGCTGCCAGCGCAAGACAGCTCGTTGGCCCTTGGTAATTTTCTACAACATTTTGGATGTGTCTGCTTATAATGCCTATGTCCTGTGGACTGAAATCAACCAACATTGGAATGCGGGTAAATTGTACCAACGTCGCCTTTTCCTGGAAGAACTGGGAAAAAGTCTTGTCACTCCCAAGATCCAGATGCGAGTCAGACCAGCTCGATCCCCAGCAGCAGCAGCTGTCATTGAAAAGGTCAAGAGTGCACCATCCAACCAATCTGCAGTGGATCCAGTGGATACAGGTGTAAAGAAACGGAAAAGATGCCAGGTCTGTCCCTCACGAGAAGACATTAAAACAAGCACTGTTTGTGAGCAATGCAAAAAGTACATCTGCAGAAAGCACACAGTCACATTCTGTCCATCATGTGGACAAAATTGAAAATGTTGAACACTGAAAAACTGAGAAAATCGGGCAAGTTCAAAAGAAATGTCTTTGTAAAGAAGGAAAAACTTTTACTAAATTGTTCTTAAAAAGAGTTATGGTAATTCAAACTGTATTGTATGTCTGTGTTCTAAATGTTTTTCTAATGGAAAATAAAGTTACTATTGTTTTATTGTACTTTTTTGACAATTCTGAGTGGATTTACACAGTACGGGTCAAAATGACCCGCAACATAATCAATGTGATTTTTTTTCAACATAATACAAGGGTTAAATGTTCTCCATGTGGTTGAGTGGATTCTCTCTGGCTTCCTTCCACAGCCCGTTAACATGCATCATTGGTGATTCTAAATTGGCTGTAGGTGTGAATGTCAGATGACAGATTGGCTGCTTGACCCTTGTTTTAGCCCTGTGATAGACTGGTGAGCTGTCCAGGGTATACCCTGCTTCTCACCCTATGTCAGTTGGAACAGGTTCTGCACCCCTCTGACCCTTCATTGGATTAGCAGTTAAGAAAATGCATGAAACTTGCACATCAAATTTTAAAGTGTGGCTATTTTTAAAGAGTCACACTTTAAAAGTGCCAGTCACTGGCATGTCAAATCACTTGCTAGCCCATGCTATGATACAGTGGCTTGCTATTTAGCACATATGCAGGGTAGCAGAAAAGGACCACTTGTCCCATGCATTAGTTATTAGTTAATGCAATTCAGTTGCAGCACTTAATCAACAACCCCTTAATCATCACGGTCCATAACAAGTAAGTAGTATTATACAAATTGACTGTTTTTATTAAACACAGGTAGATGCAACCTCTAAATAGTAATAAACTCTGTGTGTGTGTGTGTGTGTGTGTGTGTGTGTGTGTGTGTGTGTGTGTGTGTGTGTGTGTGTGTGTGCGCGCACGCGTGTGTGTAGGTGGATGGGTGGTGGAAATATACCCGTGAACTACATCTGACACTGAGCAGCAGAGCATCGTGGAGAGTGATAGTTCAGAAAGGAAAGAAAGAAGAGGTGATAGAAAGATTTCAGCAAAAGGTGTGTGAGGAGGAGTTCAGGACAGAGAAGATTAAAGAGCAAGCTTCGTGTGTGTCTGTTTGTGTGTGTGTGTGTGCAAGTAAATAGAAAAAAGCCCTCATCCCTGCAGGCAGGGATGAGGATTTCAAGAAGATGTATGCAACATGAGCATGAACTTTGTCTTTTGTCTTCCACTTGTGTTAATGAGTAGAGCACCAAAGAAGAAATGTGGGGAAAAGATAAGACACTAAAATGGATATATAATGTTGCATGTCTGCAGCTGTGCGACACATGAATCTCAGGATATTCTAGCTCAGTATTAATCAGAGTTTCCTGTCGCTAATGCCATGCATCACCTTCGTGTAATCAAGGGAAGGGAGTAAGGGGGAGCAGACGGACTAGATTGCAGCAGGCCTTTTACAGCGATACACGAGAATAAAAATGATGTGGTTTAGGCTGTTATTTCCTCGACTTCCATTTGAAAGTTTTACTCCGACTGCAGAGCTGGAAACTGAAAAAGAAAAAAATGGCAGTGACCTTGACAATCTGTAAAACTGTGTGGCACAGACAAGCATCCCAATGCATCCCATAGCGTCATACTGTCCATGTCTAAGTTTAATAAATGCCAAATTAATGAAAATTGGTGAACTGATTTATTTAAACGTGTGCAAATGAACACTGGAATATAGTATATAAGGCAAAAGCTGAGTTTACAATTCTAACTTGAAAGTCAATATTTTCTATGACCATCATTATTCTTCAACACAGTCCAAACTTCCTAAGGCAAGCTTTCTTTTAATTTCTTTAAGTAGTCTTCAGGAATAGTTCTACAGACATTTTGAAAGACATGCACAGCTCTTCAGTGCTTCAATAGTGTTGAGGTCTGAGGTCTGGGGAGGCCAATCCATGACTGATAGTGTTCCTTTGTCTGTTTTTCTATCCTGGTATGTTTTTACTGCAATGGTAGGATCATTGTTGCACTGGAAATGAAGCCATTGTCAACATGGTGGATACAAATTTGACAGTACCTTTCTGCATTCATAATTCCATCAATTTTGACAAGATCTCCATGAGACGCTCATAAGACCTGTTGCTACTTTTCCAGTCCAATTCTTGGCATACCTCCACCCTTTCTCCGTTTCCCTTCCTTATGAATATGTATATCCATATGCTTCTTCAGAGCCACCCACTGAGACTATTTCAAATGGACTTCAGAAAACAATACACAAAGCAGGAACTCCAGCAACACTTGAGGGAAGATGATCAACTTTAATAATTGACCAACGCGTTTCGGCTTGTGGCCTTCATCAGGGTCATCAGCCAAAGGCCACAAGCCGAAACGCGTTGGTCAATTATTAAAGTTGTTCATCTTCCCTCAAGTGTTGCTGGAGTTCCTGCTTTGTGAACTCTTTCATCCTCTCCATGCACCTTGGAAGCAGGTGAAGTTGTGCCAGAAATTTTTTTTTGCTGTGATTTATCTTCAGAAAACAATAGACAGATCTACTAAAGGGACAAATGCTTGCTCAGGTCTTCGGTTTGGGTCTTTGTTTCTTAAGGGCATGATTTTCAAATAATGTTTATCTGCTCTAGATGTTGTTTTAGGCCTACCACTTCTTTTTTTTGGTCCTCCATCTGTCCACTGTCTTAATTTTTCTTTTTTTTTCATTTCTTAATTATTAATGCTGCCCAACATGCCAACATATGCCATGGTTTTGCATTATAGCTCTTTTGGAATCACCTTGTTGTTAGCACCTTATTGGTGCTATTTTATGCCTGTCAAACTGTGTTATCTTTGGTATTTTTCTGACAGTTTTCATCCAAGTTTCAATTGAGTTCTGTGCCTTGTATAATTCATAGGTCACTGTTAAGTGGCTTATCAAACAGAAAAAAATTCCATTGAACATGGTCAGGTGCAAGGACTGGAGTGAAACTGAGCAAAAAAGCAGCTAATGTTCAAAGAATCTGATAAAAGGTCCAGCTTCTTGGACACAAAATAGAAATTACGGGTGGCTTTTGTATAATATGATGCAATTGGCCAAGCTAGAAAAACTAGCTAAAACAAATCAAAAGAGTAGTCTTTTAACACCTGTGATTGCCTCTGGCAGTCACATGACCCCTGCCTGTTTTGTGTTTTGTTTTTTCACCTCGCAGTGCTATTCTGCACCACAGCATCCCAGGGAAAAGCATCTGTATCACTGTGGGTGGTGATGTGTGTTATTAGCAGCTTGTGAGCTTTGGAGAGGGGTCACTTTTAAACACGTGGGGTCGTGTCAGATTGCCCATGCATTAGGCTGTAGCCGAGTGTTAGTGTGGCCTCTCCAAGGGGTGACTAGGTTTCTGAGAAGCATGGAAAACACAATGACAGGGTTAGATGGAGGTGAAGAGAGGGTCATGTGGCAGGCAGAGCACATGTGTGGGCCAGAGCATGTTCGATTGGGATGCATGCAACAGTGTGAGGATGGGTGAAGTGATCCATACCTGATGTCATGTTGTTTACGGCGAAGAGGAATGAGATACAACTGGGCTCTCTATCCTAGGGAAAGCTGGGTACATTAATATATACAGAACAGTCATACAGTCGTAGCACAGATTCCATACTCCTGAGGCTCATATTACATTTTTCTGAACCTGTGCGCAGGCTATAAGTTATCTCCCACTGAACAGCCCACCTATACACAGCTCTGACAGCAGATACTTTTTTTTTTTTTTTTTTTTACAACCCTGAGGGATACAATATAGATCTGGAGATGAAGCACCTCTTCATCTCCCTCATTTCTTGTTTTCCCGCCCTACTGAACTTCACATTAATTTTCTCACAGTCTAGCCTGGACCCTGGTGTGGATGGAAATTCAGCAGACAGCTTTTCGTGGAATTGAGAAGAGTGATGTTATCAAATCTGTCCAACCCTTTCTCATCTTGATTCAAAAAGCAGATTGTTTTAAAAATGACACCTTTACATAGAGTCTCAAATATACGCAGCATCTTTTATATTGTGATAAATTGCGTGTTTTATGGAGCTGACAACACTTTTTTCAAGTTCATTGACCACTCAAGTTATAATCAGCTGTACCCACCATTTACTGGTAAATGAATAGATGAATGAAAGCATACAGAAGTAGGACTAGGTGACCCTATCAGAGGCACCTCTAATAAAAGCGGGTCCATTTGGTTCACTGTTACTGCCACAGCTATATCTGGGAAGATGAATGATGAGCGAGTTTATGAAGACAAATGAAAGACAAATGGCAGCCATGTTTATCCCATGTGAATGACACTGAATGATCCATCTGGATGGAACCAAATCACAGTGCCATAACAAAACCGGTTATGTTGTCGTATAGCACACAACCTGAACATAAAACATCTCATCCCTCTTATGCCTGTCAGCCTTATCATTCCTGCACTGGATATAATGTTTCTGTGTTTACAGTGTAAGCTTTGGTGCTGTTTTACAAAGGATTAGCTAAATATCTAGCTGTTGTTAACTGTGGCTTCCAAAATACAAACAACCCTCATCCAAAATAAGAGAAATCTTTAAGACTCTTTATGTAGGAGCATTCACAGTGTAGCAGACATTTAAGTTTATTAAATGTCTGCAGCCTCAAATTTTTAGAAACAGAATCCCTGTGTCCCCAAAGAAAGAGTGTTGTGTGCCCAAAAGCAATAATTTCACGAATCACAACTTAGAGACAGTGTGACTAGCAAAATACAATCTGTACAGTTTCTCTGATTAAATTTAAAGACTGCATTTGCAGCAGTGCTATAATTTATATCATATCATTACTGTGTGCATGAATGTTTACCACAGCTACCGTGACCTCGTTAAAGTAAGATATACGAACAGGCAGCTCGGTAACAATGAAACACATTTTATAGCGTCACGAGCTGCTGTAGTTAGGCAATTTTTTTTCACAGTAAACAAGTTTTGGAAATTGAGGAATCATAAATAAATGGCAGATTTGTGCTGATAATTATTCATGAAATATTTGGGCTATTATTGTGTTGTTGGAACTCAGGCTTTTCTTAAGGGATATTTTTCTTCCCAGAAATACATGGTGCCACCTCTTTCTTTTGGTGATTCATGTAAAGGTTTAGGTCTTCCAAGTTATAAAAAAACATCCTCTATTTCAAAGTCTTTTGATTGATTACCATATATTCTTCAAGTCGCCCATCGTCCACATCCTTATTTCACTCAGTCTTTATACTGCATTAGCATTAGAAATATAATTTTGATTAAATTTGAAGGAAATTTGAAGTTTAAAAAATATTTCCAGGAATTTAAATGAAAAAAACAAACAAACAAACATAGAAAACCCCACAAAACCACTGATTGATTTTTGTGTCCTAATAGCACCAAGTAAGCCATCTTCCTTTAATTAAAGCAAAACAAGAAAGAATCCTCTTTCCGAACAAGAAACAAAACAAAATAGGATCTGTGGGGTATCTGTCTCACAATTTAGCCAGAATGTTCTCCAAAAGAGTAAATCCTAATCCCAAGCATGCAGTATTTTTACTGAAACACTGTGGAAGTTACCTCTAGCACTGGCAGTTGACTGAGAAAAGTCAAAAAGGTTTAGATACTGCTCCTGGCAGGGCCGTGCAGAGACGTTTAAAGGGGCGGGTGCTCAAAGTTAAAAAGGGGCACATTGAACCAGGCTGAATAACAACATTCATCAAGAATCTAATATGGGAAGGGCTGTGTTGATCTGAGACTGTAGACATTAAAAAGTCCATAGGAGAGATGGACAACTCTTGCACTAAATCTATAATAAAATAATGAGAGAAAAATGTTATAGCACTGCCTTTAGTAGCCTCACACAGCTCCTACTGTTTCCTCCTCATGTCCTTACCAGGCATGTCTGGACAATGTTATATCATGAGTAATTTCTTTTTTTAAAAATCCATCTAAATAAAACACACACATGCACACACACACAGAGACATTTTAGACCTTCTTCAGAATACTGTATATACTATGGGCATCATGGTGCTGATCCAGAATCCTTACATATTTATTACTAGAGCTACAACAATAAAGCAAAGAGGAGGGGGAAGTAATAAATATGAAATAATGTATTTATGATGATTCCATTTGTTTCACTATCCACTCTGTGCAGGGGCAAAGCTTATTACATTTTTAAACTGTAGAGATACAATCATTTTACTGCTGTAAAATCCAAATTTTGTCTTATTTGAAATATAAATCTGATATAATCTGCTTCTTAATGTATGTTCTTTAAAATACAGCGTGTGTTTTTTAATATATTATAATTATAATAATGCATAATTATGTGGACATGCATATTAGATCGTTTTTAGTGAAATATAATCCCTCCAGAAAGGCAGGAAAAGCCCGGAAACTTACTTTAAAACTAAATATGTTCCCTAACACGGTGACAGAGCTACAGACCCATGACAGCCTTACACAGGTAGCCAGCAGCTATGACCAGCCAACCAGCACTACTTGTGCAGTTAATAAAAGGACAGGTAATGTTTGTCGCGCTGTTGCACACACAGCTCGCTCGTTTGTTTCAGTTCGTCAGTTGCAACAAGACAACTTACCAACGTGTACGTAATAAGCCAATACTCCTGGGTGCTACACACTACAGTGTACGCTGTACACCTACTTACTGGTTTTGTCGCATCAGTCTGTGTCTCTGAGTTAACTTGTGTTTCTCCTGCAGCTCCGGACCGCTAAAAATGCGCGTGCTCTTCGTGAGCTTCTTCCCGGCTCGTAACCGGCGCGTTCTGCCGTCAAGGGCAATCATTGGTTAAATGTGATCATGTGACTGATGCAAGCCAGATCCTTTTATTTAGCAAAACTGTGATTAATAGTTAAATATTATTGTTGAGGAGCACAGACAGGACTCCGCACGCACGCACACACATAAAAAAATAAATAAATAAAAAAAAAATTTTTAAAAGTTGCCTCAACAAAAGGGCACTTTGGGCACTCATCAGGAAAGGGGCGGGTGCTCAAGCCACTCTACCCCCCCCCCCTGCACGTGCCTGGCTCCTGGTGTTTGCTAGCGATCCACAGTGACTTGAGGCCTGAAACACCCCAATGTTGGCTATGCCAAGCATTACCTGCATAGCCAGGGATGAGCACTAAGCTAATAGCACGCACTGTGTGATGGATTTGATTCTGGACTCAAATTGGCTAACAGGAAGAAATGACAAAGACTGGAAGCTATTTTTCTGTTAAACAGTCCATGACTTTGGCATGTTGGCACTCATTAAATAACAGACAGTGAATGAATGAAGCAGCAAATGTAATTTAATGATCAGAGAAAAACATGGACTAACCTTAGATAAGTTAAAGTGCTGATAGCCACAGTTATTCTTGTTGGTTTTAATAGCATTTAGTTGCGTGACTATATGTGAAATTAGGACGTATATAGATTCATTCATGGTTAACAGTGGAATCAGGTTTAGTTTCACAGTGTGAGTTATAAAAGAGGCGTACACATAGTAATGTTGTAATGTTTAAGTGTATGTATGTTGGTCCCTAAATTGATTTGTCTCTTGCATAAATTTGTGAAAATGGCAGGGTGAAGTTAGGTTGCACACAAAGCTGATTGTATGTATAGTTGTTTTAGAAAACATATGAGAATATTTCTCTCTGCAAGCAAACGCTGTGTTTGATAATCAGTGGAGGACGTGGAAATTAAAGAAGTAGCATTCTTTTTATAATACACAGTGGCTTTTATAATCCTGTAGGCTGTTGTGTTATAATCTAGTATAATAAGGAGAATGTAAGTTTAGATGTTTTTTACACAATTCTTTAAAAAAAATACAGGTTTCATAATCTTTACTATTTAAATGTATTTGTTTAATTTATTTTCAGAGTCCATTTTCACATAACGGTTTGAGGGATGGTTTAACTAACCATCGAGCAAACTATCTAACAAATCCAGAACTATGTAAGTGGAAGTTCGGGCCCATAATGATTTAGATTAATCACTCCGCATCATCCACAGTTCGGGGCACGGCTGAATTTAGTTCAGCCAAAAGACTCAAATAGAATGAAACCAAGCCAGAGCGAGTGGAGATGCAGCAGATAACCCCCGAAAAGCTAGATGACGTCTAACAATATCAAAGATTCACCAGAACAAGTGCTGATGTTGTGTTGCTACCTCCGAGCAATCCCCAAGTTCACCTTACCCCCTCTTTTTTCCCTTTGTGTCTTCATTTGTCTGCAACTACAGATTTTTAGGAAAATCCAACAAATGTTCCACTTACTTGGCCGGTGTGTTATCCCCTCCTCCTCTTCCTGCTTTCATCCCTTTCCTATTCCATGCCTTTTTCATGATGTATTTTTCTTGTCTTGCTGAGTTATGTCTGCTCGCATTGTGACCTTTTGTGTTTTGCCAGAGTCCTCCAACAATAGCATGACAAATAGCTGATAGGAAAGTAGATAGTCTCTCGCTCAGAGGTTTGGACCTGGTTAAAATTACTTTCATGTGAAATTATATCTGCCATCTATCCAAATTCCTCCTCTGCAAGTACAAATATGCCTGTATATATGCAGGTCGCATATTCACGACACCTCATTAGATTATGCTATAAAGTAGAGGGGAGGGAAGGGAAAAGGTTGGAAATGTGAGTGTGTGTGTCTATGTGTGCGTGTGTCTGCATAGGTGTATATGCATATATGAATTTACTGCTTTTATTTGTATCTGAATCTCACCTGCCTCTCATGAATTTACTAAAGAATATGCGATTGGCTAGAAAATGATAAATGAACAATTTAGATTTTTCTGGTTATTTATGATTATGTTGCAGTTTTTGAAAATACAGAAAATAAAAAAGAAAAATTGAGAAAAACTAAACATATAACCTCTGTAGTTTTTTACCACTATTTTATTTTTGTTTTATTTTACAGTAATGGGATTAAAATGTAATTTACATTATTTCTCAGCAAACTATTCAATATTTAATAATAAAAATGACCATTACTTACTTTGACATCACATCATCAAACACCCGCGTAATTAAATGCATGTCACATAATTAGTAAACATACAGCCTTTATAGTTCTGAGGAATAAGCAGCAAATGCATTTAGATGGCTGATACACTTGTAGCATAACAAGTTACCACCTGATATTTGTTTACACCCTGGTTGGACTATCTCGGTGGTCAATAACAAGATGAGATTAGATCTGCGGGTGCAGGTGGAAGTGCAGAGAGAAAGCTTTCCTTTACCCACCTACTCCCCATTGCTTATCAGATGGGCAGAAGGAAAGGCCTTGACATTATCTGAGGAAAAAAAAGGGGGCTGGCTAAGAGCGATATTACCTGGATCAGGCTGAAGATAGAGGTTGAGAATATAGTGGGAGAAAGATCAAACGAGAAAAAAAGCAAACAAAAATGGGCTCATTTTATCCATCAGCACCTTGATAGTCTAAGAAAATGTTATGACACTATAGAAACATCATGTAGCTGGCTGTTTCTGCTGTAAATACCTACCGTGGATCTCACTCTTTAGTTCTTAAACAATTTAAACAATATCAAACATCAACTTAGTTTTTAAGCTTGCTCTTCATCTGTCATATGATAGCCACAATTGACAGTGATTATTCATGTGAGTTATGCTAGTTTGTAGATTGAGTCCATAAACTATTGAGGTAAACAGTCAAGCATTAGCAATTCCAGAAGCTGTTTACATGGAAGAGTACAGTGATGCGTGTTGAGCTCATACATATTGCTGAATAAATTCAAAGATTATGTTGACAAGTGCTTGGCAATGATAGACATGAATTGTAAGGAAGTGGAAAGAGTTTTTAAAGTGTGTGTGTGTGTGTGTGTGTGTGTGTGTGTGTGTGTGTGTGTGTGTGTGTGTGTGTGTGTGTGTGTGTGTGTATTTATCTGTAAATGTACACAAGCGTGCGTCAGTGATATTAATGAGTGTATTCAAAAGATGGATTTAAATCACTGGGGCAGGCAGATAGAAGAGCCTGTCAGCTTGTCAAAAGCGTACAGAAGCAGAGGAGAGAAACAGCGTCACTCAAGCTCCCCGCTCCAACCTCCACCACCCTCCAGAAACAACAATTAAGTGGTTGAGCTGGTAGTGGTAATGCTGTCAGGCAAGTGAGGGTTTCTGTAATGCTACTTAATTAATCTCTGCAAATCAAATCGATGGTAATTTTGTTCGCATAGCAATCGCATTTGGGGTTTCGTGCTGTGAAACGATATCCAGCTTGAGAGCTGAAAGGGCTTGTTTGTCACAGCAATCAAACGAGCTCATCCATATGTTCACAGTGTTTTTGAAGGGGTAGATGGACGATAGAGGCGGCGGTTAGAAAGAGGAGAAGCAAAGGAGCCGAATGAGGAGAGGACGCTCAGAAGGAGAAATTAGTTGTGAATATAGGATGCGGTATATTGCCACTGTATATTTCGATCATTTTTATTGTATAGCCCTGAGCGACTGTTAAAACTAGGGAGATATCCTGATGTGAACCGATCAGTCAGAATCAGAAGTGCACAGAAAAAAGACAGTTTGCAATTTTGTGAGTTGTTCATTTGGTTAAAAAAACACAGATATACTGAAAGAAAAAGAAAAACATGGCAATGAAGTGGTAATGGCCAAATTCCTGCAATTTGACTCTGGGATTAGAATATTTATAGTTGGAGAGTAGTTAATAAGTGCTACATGAAGGTACCATGATATGATACCATGCAGACCAAGTGGCACATCAAAAAACATGCTTTGCTCTTGATAACTGTGATTTTTGTTTTTATGCAGTAGACTTGCTATCTCAGTTGTTTTTGTCTCTTTAATGCATTGGATACATGCTTTCAATGCACGTGCACTTGAATGTGCACATAAAAAGTGACCAAAAATTACTTTATCTCTGTCAGTGAGCACTGGCATCTTAAAAGTAATCACCAGCAACAGAGAACATAATTCTGTGCACAGGATGGAGTATTTACTCTAAAGGAGTATGCTGTGCTTATGCAACAGCATGCAGTGTGTGTTATATCCCGTGTGGTGGTGTTTTTTGTTGTTCTGCCTGTCTTTCTTGTATTTCTGTAGCTCAGGGACACAGCCAATGGTTGTTCTGTCTATAACACCCTAATGTTGTTGATGAATCATAAAGTAACAAGTGCAGCAGAATCCACTATGAAGAAAAACTCAAACAATGACTTCTAAGAATTATTTTTCTTCTGCTCACCCTCTAAATCTACAAAGACGTTCGTTGTGTCTTATATATTTTTTCCTTGCCACAGATCAAAAGAAAAATAACTAAAAACAGCACAAACATGAACAAGATTATGCAATTCCAACTTTATTCTTGAAACATCCACCAAGTGGCAATTAGAATATATCTGCAATGCTCTGCGTTAGTCCTACCATACTTTGCTACACAAAGCAAATAATTCTCTCTTCTTCTCTTTAATAGTGACCGATTTGACCTCAGTACAGTTTATGGTGACCTAGTGTATCCCTGGGTAGCTATGCCATGGCAGATCAAAGTGGCTCTGGAGCCACACCAGCTTTGTGACAGTTTGAAAAAACAAACAAACAAAGCCCTAAACTCTCATTGCCACCATCTACTAAACCAGCAGTAACTCCAAAAGGTATGTTCCAGAAATCATAGCTGTATGCATGCTTGGGGTCCGGGTGGCCAACACTAAGTCCTGTTGAATTTCCTGGCTAAGGATAAAAGAATAGACACTAAGATTGATTGTTCATGTTGGTAACACCCAATTATGGCACCCTGAGGTCACTGAAACTAATTCTAATTAACTTTGCCAATCTCTGTGCTCGAAAACTGGAACATATGTTCTGGGATCAAAGAAACTATAGGCACTAGGCTAGTTTCAGTCATTTTTCAGATTCCAGATTGTTTTTTGTTGCTAAAAATCTCAGGCGCACAATTTCTATTGCAGAAGATTAAATCATTATTAATCAGAATATATTCATTCCCTTATATAAAACGACAAAGGTCTGTGGGACTACCTTCTTGCAGTATTGTCAAAATTACAAAATCCCCATCACAGAGTAATACTGAAAAGCTGATCCATGTATTTGTTACTTCTAGGATGGACTAGAGTCATTACTATCAAGATGTTCTAATTGGTCAATGAAAGCCTCCAGCTGATCCAAAATGCTGCAGTAAGAGAAACATCATAGTATTTCTGTTTACTTTATCTTCAATGGTTCCCTTTGAAATCCATTGAATTTAAAGTGCTTCTCCTTACATACAAAGCCCTTAATGGCCAAGCTCCATCATATCTTAAAGAGTTCATAGACTTATTTGTAGTTCCTAGAATTTCAAAAAATAATAGGATGGAAGTAAGACAAGCCAACTCCCAGTCTTCTTTCCTGTCAGGACTCATTACTAATTTTACAGTTGGACCAGTTCAGTCAGCTGAACAAGCTGATGGTTCACAAAGCCAACAGTGTGAAAAAGCATGCCCGATGTTGCAGTTTTAGACAGAATTGTTGCCAATGCCATACACATCTGGCTGTTTCTTTCTACAGAAATAACCACATTTAGTACTTGACTTTCCAAATGTGTAGATAATGATAGTGACCAGTTTAGTAAATGTTGAGGTTAAGTGCAGTTCATTTTTCACAATAAACTGTAAAAGCATAGAATAGTAGAGTGGAAGCTGGCTTCAACCACAATGTGATGCTGTTCAGCTTGAAATGAATCTTCAATGTTAAAGGAAAGATTGTAGGTAGAGAGTGAACATGGAAAGCGAATGTGCTAGAATAACATGTAACAGGGTCTAGTAAGGCTCGTGGAGCTCATGTAGTTTTCAGTGAGATTGTTAAAAGTCTTTTCTATGCTTTGTTTAAACGGATAGAGATTAAGGATGAATGCTCAGCAGGGGGAAGATAATAAGAATGAGAACACAACGCACTCTGAGAGCAGAGCACTGACCTTGTAGACATGATGGCTAAAATTTGCAAAAGAAGAGGTTTCTCTTTCATTTCACGCTCTGAAGTTGGAAAGAAAGTGGACAGATGACAGAATCACAAAAATGACTATCTCTTAACAACAATAGCTTTTATCAGAGACTCTCTTTGCAAACATACACGCCATACACATATAGCATAAATGTCAGTGAGCAACAGAGGTGAACAGAGAAAGAGGTCGGAAAATATAATCTACTTCAGATTCAGTCCTGTGTGTGTGTGTGTGTGTGTGTGTGTGTGTGTGTGTGTGTGTGTGTGTGTGTGTGTGTGTACGCACGCGTGCGGTGTGCTTTATGTATAATCCTACGAAAATTAAAATGTCACCAAGAGTTTTATTTGAGAGCTTAGTTGGTGTACTGTTCAAGCTGTCAGTGACATAACACAGCCTTTTTATATTTGAGATTTAATAATTAATGTTATTACAAAATCCAAAAAGCTGACTCTTAAGAAGAGCAACTTGAAGGGACCAAACCTTTTAGTAACAAAGCAGTAGAGAATAGTCTAAGGTGTCCTGTGTTAATCATCTTTGATATAAATATATGTGACAAATGTGACAATGTCAGTACTTTTCCCCACAGAGACTTTCACAGCATATGTGACAATCAAGGACTGCTTTGACTTAAGCTAACAGTATTTGTTTTTACTATCATAAAAACAAAAATTAAAATGAATTTAAAAAATTCCCCTCCTTAAAAAGTCCTCTACCAGAGGCCTGGGACCTCAAGGATCCTGCACAGTATCTTTTCTGTTCCTAGGACAGAGCTCATCAGGTTCTCATTTGCCTCTGGGATCCCCAGGTACTCGTAGCTGTCCTTGATGTCTGGAATGTTGACTTAGGTTGATGCCCTCAGTTCTGACAACTTTCCCTCTCTTCGTTATCATCCAGCTACACTTCTCCATTCTGATGTCATTGCTGCATATCGATGTCCTGTTCACTCTTGTTCACAGCTCGGCGTCATCCATGTAGAGGAGGTGGCTGACAATTGATCCATTCCGTAGTTGGTATCCATAGCCAGTCTTTTTAATGATCTCACTGAGGGGGTTCAGGCCTATGCAGAACAGCAGTGGGGACAGCGCATCTCCTTGGTGATCCCGCACTTGATGGTGACTTGTGCATGTGGCATGGACAGCTTGCTGTACTTCTTGGGCACCTTCTTCATTGCACCTTTCTGCAGTTCTGATTGTTGGTTAACCTCCCTCCATGTTACATTGATCTTGCCCTTCTCCATGGAGGGTACTGCTCCTTGTGGCTGTTCACCTTGTTGACAAGCATCTCACTGATCACCGCTGCTGTAGTGCAGATCAGCTGGTTAATCTCAGTAATGCTTGCAGTAGGTATTATCCATAGTACTTATATTTTATATATTTTATATTTCTTATATATTTTTTGTCTAATGTGCTATAACTCAGCTTAATATGCACCCACTAGGTGGAATTCACAAGTGTAAAGTGTTATCTTTTTGTTTATTTCTTCAGCTATTAGCAGCTGGTGGGGATCCTACATGAAGCTCATGGTTCAACAAAAAGACGCATGTCTCTTAAGTGTTAGTATTTGTTCAAACAAACCTACCCAGAATTAACCTTTCACAATATAAAACATAAACATGACTTTTAAAATGTTGTGACCCTTCAACAAGTTACCATCCATGAACTTAATAAATGAAATACTGCATTTATATCATGAACCAATATATAACTAATTCTAGATACATGTATTTTGGCTCCCACATACACAAAAATACCTTGACACCATGGGATCAATAGCATTTCCCTCTATTAGCTGCTTAATTAAGCTTCTGATGGATTGCATTTCAGATCAATAGCTGAATTGGTAGAAAAGACCCCTCACCTCAATTAACATGGGTAAAATCAATAACAGTAAGCCCTGGTCCCTGAATGATAAATAAAGGCAATATATATACCTTGAAGGCACATGTTAGGTAATTTAATGCAAGCATTTTAGTCAGAGGGGTGGTTAAGGGAGCAGTAGGAGGGCAGGAATGACAAGGTTTGGGATAATTATGGTGACTGTTCTCAGCAACAGTGTTAACCTCACAGAGTATGGGCCTAGCTTGGAAGTGCTAAGAGGCTTACCTGCACACGAAACCAGTATCTGTGACATTGCATGTACACACAAATACAAATGAGCAGACCTAAGCCCTTTTTTAGCACATGCCCCCCACCCCACTTCAGTCGCCACACACACATTATGCAGTCACTCTGTGTTTTCTCATTAAGACATATGAAAGGCTTCTAAAGACTCATGGGAAAATTCCATTAGTGCTCTGTCAAGCCTAACCCTTTACTCATGCTCACACCAAGCGCTAAGTGTGTTTGCAATGGTTGTCACTGGACTAAAACACACATTAACATGCCGTAGGTAAAGCCAAAGGGACTTGGAATCAGAAAATGGCTTAAACCGTGGATCAATGCTGCTATGTGACTAAGGAGAATTAACAACCAGCAGCAACAGAAATTGCATAACTAGTTTGATACAAACGTAAGAGAAAGGTAAAGGCCCATGCAGCAACCTTTGAATAAATACGAGAGGACAAACATTTGGTTTACAGATTAAACTATTCCACATGGGCTTCACTGACCTTTAAATAAAACTAAATGAAGTTATGAAGGTGGTGTTATGTTGCCCTCAGTCACCTGAAGTCCGGTTGGCAATCTCCTGGAAACAAGCGTTCTCCGGGGAAACATGTGCATTCCCTTACCAGCTGGCGAGCAGTTGTTGGAAGTTGCTGGCAGTTGCTAGGTAAAATTGGATGCAAAGAGACAAAAACAGATAAATAAAAAAAACATATATGTGTTTGTTTGGGTTGCAGCTGTTCTCTGTGATTACACCTAAACACTCCCAGTAACCTCAAGCTGCAACAAGAAAGATTTTGTGAGATGACAATACAGTTAATTTTTTTTTTTAAAAAACACTGGATTTAAAAAATAAATGTTTTTTTGTTTTTTAATTATTTGTGTCTTTTATTTGCAACATTTTAAGAAAAAATAAAAGTAAACTAAAATTTTATCAGATAATTAATTGATAATATGTAACCTTTGTTACTACCTATTAAAGTCTTCATTTAATATTATGTCTGGACAGATGTAATTCTAAACTTTAACTTGACTGAACTAGCAGAGATGGTAACTGTAGCTTTTTTAATTCTCGAGGCTTCGGTAAATGATGAATCAGTCTTGAATCTTTCAGTGCATGCAGTAGTTTTTTCAAATGCATTATGTGAAATTATCTATAATAGAAGACATAGTAGTGCTTCCGTCACCTGCTATAATTTTATTTTTGAACCGCTGAATTCCTATTTTCTAACAACTGCAGGAACACAACAAAGAAAAGAAGACAGGAAATGACGTCCAGGGAGAGGCTTTGATTTTCAATATGTACAGATTGTACGAGCATAAAACAGAAGAGCAGGTCATCAGAGAGGCTCAGACGTGTAGACAGGACAAAAGAGTCAATTAATAAGGGGTTGCAGACTATGCCAGAAGACAAATGAGGCTTGCATATCTAAAAAAAAAAAAAAAAGAGAGAGAGAGAGAGAGAGAGAGAGAGAGAAACACAATACATTTCATTGAACGAGGTCCCAGATATGACAGTTCAGAGGACAGCTCTTACCTAAAACACTTTCTTTAATGGCGTTATCACTGAAGAACAATTGTCCTCCTGACATTGGGGAAAGGTGCTAATGGCTTGCATTCCATTATGGGTAGAGACAGAAAACGAGGCAGATTTTGGCTGGTCCAACTCCAGTAGCAATATGAAAAAGTGAACCGTAATTCATTAGTAAAATAAAGCTTTAAGAATGTGCTTAATTTAAGCTAAAATGAATGTGGGCACAGATGAGTATTCTAAAACTAAAAGTGAAATAGATTAAATTATAAATTATATATTCAATTATTTATGTATTGGTTTGTTGTTGGTCTGCGGCGCTTTAGGCTTGTAGGCATCACACATGATTATTCATTTAGAATTTCAGCATTAATTACTAAGCGATTAAAGGTTCTGGTTTCATCTTTTGATCCAAATATTAGATGAAAGCTCGACAACTGATATAAATAAGATTAAGTAGGGGTGTGAAACGAAAGACTTATGGTTTTACGTCAGTATTAAAATTAAATGAATCATAATGAATTTAGTGTAGAAACATTAAAACTCCACCGTAGAAGTGAAAACATGATGTAAAGTAGGCAGACTGAAACTTTTCTTTGTCAAAGTTAGTTGTGGTAAAATTATACTGAATCTGTGGAACCCTCAGATAATGAAAACCATAGTTCCAAAAGTTACAGCATCATCATCCACTAAATACAACTAAAGTAAACTATACTAAACTAAACTAATTTTAATGTTATAATTTTATATATATTATAACATTAAATTGTGAATATTGTGTTTGTTTGCATTGCTCTTTCTTTTCCCTTTATTTGTTTTCCTTCAAATGCTTCCTGTCCATTATAGTACGACACAGCAAATCATTTTTATTTTATTTATATACTATCCTTTTTTTCAGCTGACCAGTTAAAATAAGTCTCAAGGAAACTGGCTACTCACAAAGCTGACCTCTTTGTGAACTTTGCAGGATGCCAACTCATAAATACACAGCTTACAGCTACACAGCATAATGCGCCTCCAGCAGGAGAACATTCTCTTCTTCAGTGTGATCACCACATATTGAGCCCTCCATTTAATGTGAGTGAATCAAGCTCTCCTGGGGCTAGATGTATAAATTATATACGGACCTCACACATTCTTGCAAACGTGTGTACACATTTACTATAGAGAAAAGGTGATGCGCAAACAAAAGCCAAAATTTAATACTATGAGCCATTTGCTGCATCATTTTCATATTGATGTTATCATATTATTATTACCCATATCTGCTATCTGCTATCGTTATATTAGTGAGCCATCTGCTAACAGATGGCTCACTAATATATGTAACTGTTAATAGTTAGGTAAATGCTAACTGCTAATAAATGGAAACTAACAGTCAGGTTACCATTTATGGTAACTCTTTAATACTTCAGTCTCAGTCTTGTTGAAGTTTTACTGACCTCACAAAATTTGTCATAAAGACCAGGGTGTAGTTCCTAAAGATGTCCTGGTTTAGAATTCACTGGGTGGTTGGTTGCTTTTGTGAGACGTTTGCATGTTCTTCCTGTGCCCACGTAGGTTCTAGCTTCCCTGGCAGGTTTCTCTAATGCGTGGATGCATAGATTCACAAGAGAGATGTGAGGATACGTTTAATAAGTACTAACAAATTTGGCTTTGGATGTAGAGCTAAGGGGACGGCTGTGTAAGCTTGAGAACAATCACCTGAAACAAGCCTCTCCTGTGACACAGCAAAAAGCTGTGCGTCTTAAAAATACCCTTCTCTTTGGAGAAGCAATCAAGTTTTTTTTGTTTTTTCTTTCTGAAAGGCTTTGATGAAGGATATAATTCCCTTACACGCACTGAACACTTAATGAATGTGTTTTTACAGCCAGACAATGCTACTTTTTAAATAGTTTGTTGTACTCATTATAGCACACATCTATAATTTAATGTACTTCATAATAGCTTTTCTATACTATTTGCATTATTACCTATGTGGCCCATTAGTTTGACAAGGATTGCAGAACATCAGAGCAGTGGAAATGCAAACAAGCACCGAGCTGTGCAAAGGCAAGTTAAACTTTTCAAAATGCTTTGTTTGTGTTATTAACATTTTCTTCTACTCTTCTACTTTCTTCTACTCAGCTTTATTAAAGTAAGTAAAACAATACAAAACTGTTAAATACATGTTCACAGTTTTTTTTCAGAAAACATTAATTTGTGTTTGATTATGATACAGTAGCTCAGAAGTACAGAGTTATACACTCTGCAGTTCTCAGTAAATTAGAGCCTAGTTCTTTCCTATAATGCAGAACAGATGAGAACTTCAGTCAGGACCCTACCACCCAGAAAAGCATAGAGGGAACAGCATATGTGACATTAGATGTGTAAGTGATATGATATATGAGTAGTTTATCTAAAATGGAGGTGGGTTGAGTATTGTCCCCCCAGCGGGAATTACCTATTTGATGTGTGGAAGACCATCAGCTGAATCACTGGCTCATATGGGCTGGCAGAGATGCTGGGATTGGACTTGACTCAATGGTCTCCCTGAACTAATGTTGTGCCAGACTTCATAAAAATACACCTCGGAAGAAATTAAAAGTTGATTAAATTGCACATTACTGTTGTATTGTTGTGCTGTTGTATTTTTTATATTAACGCTTTGCAAAATTTATATTATTAATCATGAAAAGACTTGTGCAATTTTGAAATAGAAAAAAGAAAATCTTGGTTGCAGCATGTTGAAAAAAAAAACATTTTACAAGTTAGATAGTAATGTGTATGAGACATTTGTATGATGTAGCTTGTGACTGCTAATCAGCCAACAATTTGCCTTTGCTATATGTGAAGATAGACACACAAAGACAAGTCAAAAGCAGTTACATAACATTTCCCTTGTCAAAAGATTTAGTCAACAGATCTATCTCACTAGTGTCTGATTTGGTTAGGCAGCCCAGACTGTCAGCTGTTACACAATGAGCTCTGGGCTTCCTAGCCGACAACACTTTTTTATTATTTACCACCACTGTAGAACTGAGCAGTCTAAAATTAGGCATCACAGACAATGTAATGTATCAATTTGAAATGACAGCATAAAATAATTAAGATCAGATTTTTTTATGTGTTTGTGGAAGAGAGAAAGAAAAAAAAAAGCATGCATGAGTTGGCATTTGTGCTTGAGGGGTTTTGGGAAGGAATATAATATATTCACAAACACACTTCTGTACCCTGTATGTTTATTCATACATGAGAGACGGCGATCACATCCACATTTATGTGTATTTTTAACACAAGTCTTATGCTGATTGACAACTCTGGCAACTAAAAATTTTAATACAAGAGCTGATCAAAGTAGCAAAGTATGCACTGGCCCTGTGTCTACCCTCGCAAAGACAGACCAGTACTTTAAGTTTCAGCTTATTGTCATACACACAGTAAAGAAACACAATGCAATACAAATATATAACACACACACACACACACACACACATATATAATAAAATTTCAGCTCTGCTACCTCTTCTTGCCTTCCTTCTTTTTCCCCCTAATACGTGTCATGCTCTTATTGTAAGAATCATGCATTTGGCAGTGTTGTGCTACTAACACCTGTCCCTGCCACATATATGCAGGCCATCTGTCCATCATCTCTTTTTCCCCCCTTTTTTTTTCCTTATATATGCAGGCCATCTGTCCATCATCTCTAATTAACTAAAGAAAACAGAGCTAGTGATTCATTCTGTGCTGTAGGGTCCTGCTACCTCCAAGAACTCCTCAGGGAACCGCCACCTCTAAAGTAACATGTAAACGGCTTTCTCGTCTCTCTCATATTGAGCTTACAATTAAGCATTTCCTGCAAGCGCTCTGGCTCTAAAATCTGGCCATGCCACATCACATTATGCATGGAGATTGAAACCCCATCCTCTCCTGCTTTGGATAAATTCCGTATCATTGCCTTCTCTTTTACGTTGGCACTGGAGCGTGGATTGCTAATGGCTGCATGTAAACAAAGAGTAGCTGCTTTTCTTCTCTCGAACTTGTGGTTAGAAAACAGTGCTGCTACACACACAGACACACACGTATTGTGCGTTGGTACACATGTATATGTATATACCTTACATACATCATGATCATATTTAGAACCATTTTTTCTAAGTTATCTTAGAATGTTTTTTGTTAGCGTAACAAATCTACAGTCGCAATTTTATAGAGAGTATTTGAATAGAAACAGGTATAGCAACAGTAGCTCAGTTAGTTATGTGATCGGTCATCATGCTGAGTTACTTAAACAAAAGATTACATCCACCTCCATCCACAAGAAAAGAAAAAAAAAAATCTTAGTTACATGAACGCCTTTGACTATCATTCATTTTATGAAGTTCGTTCGCACTCCATTATCCTGAAAATCTCTGAATTTACTGAAATGTAAAACACTTTGGATAAAAGCATCTTCAGAATCACATATGCAATTCATTTGCTGTAATAATCTCTGTGGTATTTATCAAAATGCCAAACACATCGCCTCGTGGCCAAGGAACTTGGAAACTAAAGACAACAGAATACTTATTGTTCAGTTGTTTTCAAAAGTTTCTTTAAAGTTGAAAGACCACAAGGACCTGCCCTTGTTCCTAAGTTATATTTTGTATATTTTGTTCTCTTCATATTGTTTAAGCTATTTTCTGTTTTATCTAGTACTTTGGGTTTGACTGCTCCTACGTAGTATTGTGCATCTGTGTCTAATTGTGTTCTCTGTGTGTGTGTATGTAAGCAGTGTCCCCTTGTCCCTTTGCCCCATCAAATTTATCTTCATTTTCTGTGACTGACGTTGTCAGTTCTGCTGGTTGTTGCTTTGGTTTGCTCCTTCTGGTTTAGTTTGCCTAATCAGTGTGATCTGCAGCGGTACGAACCTTTCATTTTTTAAGTCATTTAACATTTACCTGAAAGACTAAAAAGACTCTTGAAACGGCAACTTTCACTGTGGGAAAGCCACCTTGCACTTATTTACTACATATAGAAGTTTGTTTAATGGCCAAAACCCACATAAAATTGATCTCTTTTGTATTTTTAATGGTGCAGATAAGCAGACATGCAGTTTCCTGCATTCTCAGAAGGAATAAAAGGTTGTTTTCAGTTCAGATTTAAACCCTTCTTTACCCCTCCTTCAACTCTCCATCACAGCAAACCAATTGCACCTAATGCAGCTTTAGCAACACCTCATAATGGAAACAATTCTTTATTGCAGGCGTGTGCGCGTTTGTGTGTTTGTGTGTCTGGTACTGTGTATTATGTATGACAGTTTTTCCCTAAACACAGATAAAACTGCAATCGTCGCCCAGCAAGGAAGTGGCTGATTTTATGGTATTGGATTTGTTTGCAGGCACGAAAAAAAATAAAATGTGTGAAGACACAGTGTGTGTGTCTCCCAGGGGACCTCCACAGGCCCTAATTGCAGTGGATTGCAACTCGCTGCGGTTACCATCGGTTGCAATCTTTCAGAACCCTCATTTTCATTGGTTTGCATCTCCATGTGGCAAGCATAAGTGTATCTGATTCAACAGTAATTCTTAACTGCTTAGACACACTCACTAAAGACCTGACACTATAGCGCATTTGTTCAGTTTGGTCTGTTTTTGAAAAAGCGATGCTTACCTGTATGTGGAGACCTTCACAATGCCTCATCCTGCAGAGACTGCATCTTGATCAATATGACACCATAACTGTAGTGAACCTTGGACCACGCTGTATTCTTCTGCTTTGTGGCACACACACTCACTCTGCTGAAACAGAAGCATTAACAGGCTCGCAGTGTTTGTCCTTGACAGTAGAAAATCTTGACTGAGGGATCAGTTCATTATGTAACATTTTTATGAAATATTCTGGTACCTTTTCCTTAGCTCAAACAGCAGTATTATGGTCTGCCACCCTACCTTCTGCCCTGAATGATCAAAGATGATGAATGGCTTTACAAATCTTTTCAGAGCTACCCACTCATTGCTAACAGATGCATTAAAAAGGAACATAACACCAAACTGAGAATGTTGTTTGTCCTTTGCTAGCTGCTTGTCTTCCACAACACCAAAACTAGTGTAGTGAAAACAGCTTTAGTACATCCATGCATTACTGAACTATGGAATCAACATGTTGTTAGCATATTTTTTATCTCTTGGCCCTAAATGACAGTCTTGGAAAAGGTTTTTGGAAAAAGTATAACATTTAAAATCAGAGTTTCTCACCAGCATTCATAATATGCTTTTCAAGAACAGTTTCCTTTTATTACAAAACTGATTACTAATATAACACTGTGAACATTATTGGTATTTATCAGTATTGACATTTAACAGTAGTATATCATCAGTCTCACAAAATTTGCCTTGAAAATTTCACATCACACAGTTTTTACATCTGTATTGGAGTCTGGGGGCTCTGCTTTGTTTCTCGGCACATTATACTCGGCAAGTGCCAATCAATAAGACAGCATGAAACTGAGGGCAGGAAAGTGAATTGCAGTTGTGGATTTGAATGTGTGTTTGGCCTCCTCGTGCACAATACGAACAAAGAATGGGACCTACTTGTAAAAACACTGCTCTATATGCAGTGCTGGTCAAAACCTCATCAGTTATTTAAAAGCAAATCTGGCAGTCAGCAGTGTTAAGGATTTGAAAAGGGATGTGCTATGGAAAGTAAAGAAATGTGATACTTTTTTTTTGCCTTGGACACAGCAAACAGAAAACAGATCCAGAATTCACTTTAAAAGGGTGTGGTAGAAAATCCCATCTAATGACAGAAAGTGCACTAAATTACAGATTCAGATAGTTTGTGTTTTCAGCTATGCTCTTGTTTCCTCTGTCAGTCAAGAACAAGAAACTGAAGCTAAAATTTGCCCATGCTCAACAAAATCGGATGTTGCCTGGTTTGTTCTAAGTCTTGGTTTTTCTTGCAACATTTCAGAACTGGGGATAATCAACATGAGACATGGATCCATATTATTTTGAATGACTGGTTCAGAATGGAAGTGGTGGTTTAATGATCTCGAGGATATTTTCTTGGCACACTTTGAATACACTTAGTACCAATTGAGCAGTTGACCATGTCCATCCCTTTGTGACCACAGAGTACCCATCTTCTGATGGTTGCTTCCTGCAGGCTAACATGCTGCGTTACAAAACTCAAATCCTCTAAAGCTATTTTTTTGAACAAGTTCGAACATGATAGTGAGTTCATTTTACTGAAATGACCTGTGCAGTCACCAGATCTCCATCCAAATGATCACCTTTGGAATTGGGTGGAATGGGACAGTTACATCATTGATTAGCAGCCAAAATGTGCAGCAACTATGTGGTACTATCATATCATTCAGTGTTCGCTTTCCTGTAATCGCATGACATTATCAGTATTGCAGTAATGTCATGCATTACTGTACTAAATTCAATAATTACATTTATGTTGTGACTTGCATTGCAAAGTTTCTGCAGTAATCTGCACATTGTGGAGAGAAAGAGGGAAAAAAATGCAACAGCGAAACACTGCTAACAAAACTTTGGCCTTATCCAAGTGACTTCTGTTTAGGCATTTTATAGCTTTCAGCTTTCCTACTTTCCTTTGCATCCAGACAAATCTCTGTGCATTACATCATGCCTGCCAGAAGAAGTGAGCCACGGGCAAACACTTGCTCCTGGGTTTTCATTCCAGCTATTCAACTGCTTCGGACCTCATTTACTTGGGCTCCGCTGCTGACAGCCTCTGCGTGCCTGCCTACAGAAACCCTTCCCCATGCTCATTCCAACAGTGTAACAAGTAAGCTCTACTCCCAACACTTGCCTCATTCAGTATTAGTTCTCCAGACCAGATTGGTCTAACATTTGCTCTCCCTTCTTCCAGCCGATTGCCCTTTGTCGCTTTCACCATTTTAACTGTAAATGAGTTCTTTCACTGTCTTTCAGTTGTTTGGGTCTGCTCTTTTGGGTCAATTCTTGGCCTCTTATGACAGTAATATACTGCATTACTTTAAATGTACTGTGAAACGCATTACTTTTTTGAGTAAAACTCTCTGAGACATGTTTCCAACAACTTATGTCATGAATAATTAAGGCATTTCTAAAAGGCAAAATGGGGTTCAACTTGGGACTACCAAGGTGTACCTAATAAAATGTCTGGTGAGTTGTTTTGGGACCGATATTTTTCTAACATATTACAAGACAAACAAATCAATATATTGCTCTATAGTTGTCTAAACATGTGCATGTCTGCATTTACTGCAAAATACAGTTCTGTCCTGTACTTAATGTAAACACTTTCTGTGGTTAAAAGCAGATTTAATAGAATTTACATAATGCAAATATCAGCATCTGGACGTATGCTGTGTGTATTGTGTGTATGTGTGTGCAACATTTCACTTACCTGCCATTGTGCTCAAGGTTAATGTATACAGAGATAATGGAGAAGATTTTCTGGAAAGCATCCCTGTGTCTGTCGGGAAAGCGCGACTACATTGCATTAAGGAGCTCATCAGCATGATGGAACAAGCTCCTTAACATCTCTTTACAACATGTACGTACCTACACACACAACACTACCTTTTAACAGGTTGACAGCGCTGTGCTCACACACTTACAGGCTTTCACTCTGCACTTCACCACCCACAGTACCCGTAACCCCACAGGTTCAATCCTATGTAGCACAGTTAACCTCAGATATTCTGAAACATGAGTGCCGCATACAGAATGCAGGAATGGCTGTGTCATCATTATCTGTTTTATCTGCTTTTAAGTATAGTGCCATTGAATGATACTTACTGTGAACATACAAATATTAAGCACTATATCTCATCTCCATAACACAAATAGCATATTAACAAAGAAAGACTGATTTATTTTTTATTTTATTTTAAATGATCACACACAATGATTTTGTATTTCATCTTTATTTTGTTTTGTTTTTTGGTATTTTTTTAGTTGTCTTTGATGTCCAGATAACTCGGTATTGTTTCCTCTTATTTGCTGAAAGCTGTTTCCACAGTGAAGGGCACATGGCCATTCTCTACCATGAGCATGCCCTGGGCAGTAAAATGGATATGCCAGTGGCCATCATTGCCCCCAGTTGCCCCTGAGGTCCTGCCCACTCCAGGGAGTTACTGGGTTGTCTGTGTGTCCATATGAGCAGATGGAGAATATATGAGAAGGCAAAGGGTAGGCAGAGAATGCTTGCACTGCATATTCTAAGTGCATAGCCAGTGCTAAGAGGAGAAATGACAAAGGAGAGAAAAAAACAGAAAAAGGAACAAAGTGTGAGAGTCAAAAGAATAGAGACAGAGAGGTCCCATGCTTTATCTATTCATATACTTTTAAGTAGACTGTATATATCAAGGGATAGCTACTGATCATGATTGGATGGCCGCTCAGATGGATCATCGTTTCCTGGGATTTAAGGCCTCTCTCCCTCCGCCGTCCCCCCTTGCTCTCCCATCCGTGAGGAATCTGAATTGTCTCCTAACCAAAAAGCATGCAGCTCATTTTTCAACGCCAATATCCCTTTACAGCAAAGTTTCAAGGGAACCCTCTCACGCTTGTTCCATATTAGATGACACTCTTAATCCAATTTGGTTGAAAGCGTGTTCTTTTTCCTTTTTCTGCATATGCCCCCCACCTCCACCCCCTTCCATTAATAGCGTGTGTAATAGCCTGCGTGCATGGCTGTGCACGGAGGACAGCATTTCACATGTGCAAATTTGTGTGGGCATGGTGAGTTGTGTGGGTGTGTGTCATGTCTCTGCAGTGATTAGCTTAGGCTGCTGGGTCTCTCAGGACTTGTGTTACGCTGTGTGTTCTGCTTGCCAAGCACAGTTAAGACTACACTCAAACTCCCAGCACTGTGCCATGGTGGGGAAAAAAATGAGTTTTTCTCTGTTGATTTGTTGTGAAAGGGGAGAAAACACACATAGACACACAGACAGCCACACTGCCTTAAGAAAAAAAAACTCTTAAGGCCATCCACACTAAGTATACACCGGCAGCAATCTCTCATGGTCAGCTTTGAGTCATTTACAGACACTAGGTGAGGTGAAATCCAAAAGAAATAAATACACATAGCTCATATGTATGATGAGCTTTATGGTACTTTATAGGCATTGGTTTGAGAAATTACCAAATGACATCTCCCGAAAAACCATTGTGATAGTTGTAAATTAAATGGTATTAGAAAATTAACAAAAGAGCCACTTCTAATAACAAAAAAAAAAGGCTTCATGATCCAAACTCTGTCTCAGCAAGAACTCAATTATAAACAAGACCTTTTTTCTGATTAAATGAGTGACATCTGACATTTCTGTGTAAATCACTGATAGGGTGTCACCGAGGTGGTCTGCTTGTTTTGATTAGTCTCCTTCCTCTCGCAGCATTTAAGGGCCCTCCAGATTTTCAAGCGGATCTCCTTTGTTACCCAAGGAATTAAAAATAGAAAAAAGAAAGAAAGGAAAACAACAAAGTGCAGCACACTGCTATCTGACTGGAATTAAATATTTTCTGTCTGTATGAAGCTGAGTGAATATTTGTATATCCACTGGCCCGCTTTAGGTTCCAATGTTTGGACGCGCTCTAATCGGGCTCATAGAATTAAGTCTTTTTTTAGGAGAAAAAAGGAAAAGTTACTAAAATGAGTCAACAAAAATACTTGCTCATTTTACCGGGTTTCACTCAGAGCTTTGTCTATAGTGGAGAAAAGGAGGATATTGCTTGTGAACGCTACACCCTGACTAAATTGATTTTGGTTTGGGGTGAAGGTTTTATCAAAGCTTCAAATCCTCAGAGAAAGGGATAAGTCTAATCAGAATGTTTTTCTGTCAGGATTAGTGGTTGGGAGCCTCTCCTTCTGCCTCCCGTTCTTTTAATCTAGCTTCTTCATGTACATATGTTTTACTTTGCTTTTGTGCATTTTTCCTTATTGGCCTTTTTAAAACAATATATATATATAACGTTTGTCCTTTAAACACAGAATGTCACCAAGTGATTGGTGGTTTTTGACTTGCTCTGTTTTTTAGCTTCAGTCTCTGAATTTTATGGTATATTTTGCATATTTGAACACTCCTCCTTTTTCTTATGCCAGCTCATTTTCTGCCCTTTAGCCCGTCTCACCCCTGCGACACATATTTTTCGGTCTGCGTGTGGATAATTCATCCATTATCCTGTGTGGTTTTCTCTCCATTACATCCACTCTTATCTGTTTTGTCATGTGCCCTCTTATTTCTCTTGGTCGCTAACTAGGGCCTGAGTAGCCTGTATGGGCAATGATCATTTAGATGTAATAATGTCTTTCTAACAAGCAAGAAACAAGCTCTTTATGGGGGCTGATAATAAGATCATGGTGCCCAAGTCACAATGGTTACTCTATAGTCTGTCATTTTAAAACGCTTGGTTTTATAGACAGTAGCATTGCTTTGGTGGAATGTGCAAATTGTTAGTTGTAGATTACATTTTTTTTTCTTTTAAACAAACCCAACACAAAGCCCTTTGTGTAATCACAACATCTAGTCCTGAAAAAATAGTAATTATATGCTAATAAATCATAGTTATTGCATGTTTCTTTCTAATAGTTTTGGTGATTGGGTAAAACTTGCTACGAGATGTGGAAGGTTGTAATTATCTTTTAATGTACATATCATCCTTTTAGATTATCCAAATAAAAATCCTGAATAGCAAATTATGCTCATTGGCCACTTTGTTAGTAACACCTGTTAACCTGCTTGTAAACACAAATATCTAATCAGCCAGTCGCATGCATGCAATTCAATGCATTTATGCATGTAGACATGGCCAAGAGGACCCACTGGAAATCAAACCAAGCATCATAAAAGCATAGAAGGGTTGTCTTATCTTCTTCATCTCTAGTGTTGATAGGAAACGGGTGGAAAAAGAGAAAATATCTAGTGAGCAGCACTTTTCTGAGGGCTGGTGATGCCAAAGGTCAGAAGAAAATGGCCAACTGCTTTGAGCTGATAAGAAGCCAAGAACAACTCAAATAACCACTTACTATATTACAAGCAAGCTATGCGGAAAAGCATCTATGAATACACAGCATGTCAAACCTATAAGCCAATGAAGTAGCAGGTGACGACTACACAGGGTGTCACTCCTGTCAGTTAAGAACAGGAAACTGAGTCTACATTTCACACAGGCTCGTCAAAGTGGAATGCAGAGGACTTGTTTGATGAGATGTGACTTCTTCTGCAACATTTGGATGGTAGGACCAAATTGTAAATGTCATGAAAGCATAGATCCAGTGTACATGACTACAGTGTACCACCAATCTTCTAATGGCTGCTTCCAGCAGGATAACGTGCCATGTCACAAAGCTCATATCAACTCACACTGCTTTCTTGAACATGGCAATGAGTACACTGCACTCAAATGGCCTCCACAGTCGCCAGATCCCAATCCCGTAGAGCACTTTTGGGATGTGGAAGAATGGGAGATTGCATCATTGATGTGCAGTCAAAAAATCTGCAGCAACTGCATGCTGTCATGTCAATGTTTGGAATATCATGGAATGTTTCCAGCTCCACAAAGTATTAAGGCATTACGGCAGGTCTAAAGCCAAAAGGGTACCAGCAAAGTGTATCCAATAAAGTAGCCAATGAGTGTTCATGCATCATATTGAGGAGAGATCTGATTTTGCCAACACAATGTAGTGCAATATTTTCACATATTTCAAAACGCTGCAATAATTCATCATACCTTTTCAAAAACCATATTTCTCTTTTTGAAAAAAATAAAATCAGTTTTTTGATGAAAACAAAGGTGACCAACCACGTAACATACTTGTATGGTAGCTTCTTTGTTTATCAGTTGTTAAATAAATAAATAAAACAAGATACTAAATTCCTTTGCCCAATGTGTTGTGTGAAAATATCAACACATTTTCATTTCGTAAAGAATGAAGCACAGCAGTGTTGAACATGGAGCCACCGGAAGGAGGAAAAGACCTCAGCTTGTGGATGTAACGGAGGAGGACACGCAGAGGGTTGGTGTGTCAGAGGAGGATGCAAGGGATAGGGTGAGATGGAGGCAGATGATCTGCTGTGCCGACCCCATTAAAAGGAGCAGCTGAAAGAAAAAGAAGACGACTGAATGAAGCAAAAGTAACTAGTGCTGATATTAAGTACAGAAAACTGATACTCTTGCAACAGTAGCTCTTGCTTTATAGAGTGACTGAAAGCTACTTGTGGCATTTGGCTGACATGACAATGTCTGTATCCAACTTTGTTTTCATGGTTTTATTGCTGATGCGGAAAAAGCAGTTGTGTATTTTATGTGTTAGGCAGTATAAGGTATTTAATTTATAAACCAAGGCCATGGCAATGAAGAGAAAAAAAATATAACCTTACAAATGGTTCTAGGCTATAGGATAATCAGCAAAGGGCTGTTTTCATACTACATTATGATGCACAGCATATACCTTTGCCCATCTGCTTGTTAATAAGATTCCAGACACATCTAAAATAAGTTGATACATTCTCATCTTAAGGTAAACCGTATTTAATGTAATTTAATTTCAGCAACACTTTGACGATGTGGCTATCGGATTGATTCAGTGAAGTATGAGCAGGAAATATGTTTATTGCACACCAGCTTTTGATGAAAATAATCTCAAAGAAAAATTTATAATGGCGTTCATTATGCCAGGTGAACAACTCGAGGTTGTCAGTTTTTTTTCTGTGCTGTCAAAGAATGAAGAATGATAGAAGCACCTGCAGAGTCGATAAAGTAACATTTTACTACAGCCCTGAAGAAAACAATCTTCGGTCTGAGTAATGAAGCACTGACATATCAAATCAATTTAGGTGAAAAATCGTTGCAGTTGTTATCATGTAATAATCACAAACTATTGCACAAAACATATTTATCAGGTACGACAGCACCAAAGATTTACATTCCTACCCATCACCCTACTGGCATACAATAATCCAGAAAATCGGATTATTATACAATCCAATTATGGTTCATAATCTGAGCCTAGAAAGACTTTATTGGCCTTTGTGTTGTGTGGCTGCAAGATGGTTTAGTTAATACCAAGCTTTACAACTGTTCTCTCTCTCTCTCTCTCTCTCTCTCTCTCTCTCTCTCTCTCTCTCTCCCTCTCTCTCTCACTCTGTGTATATATTGCACTGCTGTTCAGTCCTCAAAAAAAAATAATTTATGAATAATAAAAAATAAAAAATGAATAATGATAATATTCATATTCATATTTACTGGCCAATCAGTCCAAGCCTTGCTTGCCACAGTGTCTTTTTGAACAACAAAATAAATGGCCATCCACACTGATCATTAGAAGTAAATAGTTCTGATAACAAATAATTATGCATAGGATTTTTTCACATCCTCAAAACTTCAAAAGAGATGCCAGGACTACATCTGATGTGATCTAAACACAAAAAACAAAGAAAATGTACAAAAGCAATGGTAAACAGATTCATACAAGCATCTCCTTCTAGAAGCTTCTTGTGTCTGTACTTAAGATGTGATTCTTGAAGGTGTGCGCTCCTCGTCACATTCACAGAGATGACATATCAAAGGTTCAAATCATCCCACTTCAACACAAGCCAGTGGAAGATGTTAACACACCTTCTACTTATTTATCTCAGAAAAAATATCCATTAGCACCAAGCATGTATCCTTAATATAGATCTAAACTACATGACCGTTAGATGGTACATTTAGAGATGGAGGATGAAAAAAGACATCTTTACAGTTTTATGAAAAGATTTTTTTCAGAAGTATGATACAGAAAACTTATTTTCTGTTGTGCTATCTAATTAATTAGTAACCAAAATGTTCAAGTCTTGCATGTGTATCCACCATTACTGCAGTGAAAATTCCCTGAAATAAATACTGTTCACTTTACTGCTTGCTGTATACAGACTGCAGAATCGCCTTGGAGACCCCAGCAACTTGGAGGCTCTGTGCCCCACTGGCCTCTGATAGATTCCCAGCGCGCAAATCTCTGCCTCATCTTCTCTTCATTACTTCTTCTCATCTCTTGTGCTTTCCTTAATCAGAGAGAAAACTGAAGTCCACATAAATATGTGTGATTCACGTAAAGAGTCATTTTTGTTAACTGGTGCTTTAAAAGGTTTCTGATCCGAATCAAAAAGTCTGTTATTAACAGATATGTTAATAAATGCACAGTGAAACACTACTGGAAGCATGATTGAGAAAAGGATAGATCATAGAAAAAAAACAGCCACCCACACACTTGTAGTATCCAGCTATTCCAATTAAATTGTTGTGAAGTTCAAGGCTTCTGCTTTATTATGTGTGCTTGTTGTTTATATTTCGGGCTGTGACACTGAATGTGGTATCATTAGTGCCGTCTCCCGTTAGCCACTCCTCATTCCCTTTGTTTCTTTTCATCAGTCCTTGTTTCTCTTGTGTTTTCCTTCCTCTTTTTCTGACTTTACTTTCATCTCAGATCAGAGCAACAAAGTCATAGTTTTCAACCTCAACCACTTTCTTGACTTTCTCCTCTAAAAGCTGGCTGTGTCAAGTCTGCCACTTCTTCTCTCACATCATTATTCCCTTTCCATCCACCTTTTTCATCCTTTCACCGTGCATGTCTTCCCTCTTCCACAGCTTTCTGTTATCATCCATTTTTCCTGTACTCTGGCACTTTAGTGTTTTCCTCCCTACCTGTTTCTGTTACCCTTCATCTCCTGCTCCTCCGTGGCTCTCTCATATGTTCCCATAATGAGGTCCTGCTCTCAGAGGACTAGATCCATCTCCCCCGCTAGGAGTAAACAAACAATCCCGCATCATATCTGGCATGACCTTCAACCTATCAGAGGCCAGATCAAAACAGGAAGTGAAGGAGAGGGCTCACCCATCCACTAGAAATGGACCATCATTAGGCGGACAGGACCAGTGGTGTTGTGTGCACAAGTGCTTGTGTGTCTGTGTGTCTGGACAAAAAAGTCTGAAATGAGAATAAACTAAAGTGCCAGAAACAAGCATAAAGTGGTGTTTTCGAGTTGTAATGGGATCTTAAGTAGTAGTCGGGCAGAGAAAAATTAACTGAAAGAGATGTGGAAGGGCAGACAGCACTGCTAACACATCCTGTCATATGCCATTAGTTCTCAACAGGAAAAGGGGAAAAACAAGTCTCCAGTTTAATCATTTCCTAGCAAGTTTGGTGAGACTTGTCACAACACCCTTTCCGGCTGACTTAAATCAAGAGAAAAAGCAACGCTCATTTGTCAAACTCTTCATCAATGCCACCTTTTTTATTCTACAGGGTGGGCCATTTATATGGATACAACGTAATAAAATGGGAATGGTTGGTGATATTAAAGTCCTGTTTGTGGCACATTAGTATATGTGAGGGGGTAAACTCTTCAAGATGGGTGGTGACCATGGTGGCCATTTAGAAGTCGGCCATCTTGGATACAACTTTTGTTTTTTCAATAGGAAGAGGGCCATGTGCCACATCAAACTTATTGGTAATGTCACAAGAAAAACAATGGTGTGCTTGGTTTCAACGTAACTTTATTCTGTCATGAGTTATTTGCAAGTTTCTCTTTGTTCACAGCCATTGACATGTCGAAGAGGTTAACACATGATCGAAATTGTGTTGATATCTGGTGAACACAGTAACTGGGTCATTGCAGCAAATTTCAATGCAAGACACCCTACGAGACCACCCATCTCC